>NC_079147.1:170929484-171015684 GCF_945859685.1 Eupeodes corollae | reverse complement strand
CGAAAGATAATTTGTGATGAGCTGGGTCGAAATTCTGTAATTTTACTCTTTGACTAATTTTTCGGAAACGAGCGATCGTATAACATTTTGGTTTGCAGTTGTGGGTAGAGCATTTAAATACCTTTCTTTTGATGTGCATTTTGATTGGGTGGGAAATAGTTTTGAAAATACTACTTTTTCGGCAATGGGTTAGCCCACGATTTTCTCGAAAAACTGAAAAAAAATCATTTTTGTGATTTATGCATCAATTGAAAGGTGGGTCGATGCTCTGTATTTTAGTGAAAACCGCATCATGTTTGGAGGCTTGGTTGAGGAAATAGAGCAACCGAAAGATAATTTGTGATGAGCTGGGTCGAAATTCTGTAATTTTACTTTTTGACTAATTTTTCGGAAACGAGCGATCGTATAACATTTTGGTTTGCAGTTGTGGGTAGAGCATTTAAATACCTTTCTTTTGATGTGCATTTTGATTGGGTGGGAAATAGTTTTGAAAATACTACTTTTTCGGCAATGGGTTAGCCCACGATTTTCTCGAAAAACTGAAAAAAAAATCATTTTTGTGATTTATGCATCAATTGAAAAGTGGGTCGATGCTCTGTATTTTAGTGAAAACCGCATCATGTTTGGAGGCTTGGTTGAGGAAATAGAGCAACCGAAAGATATTTTTGTGATGAGCTGGGTCGAAATTCTGTAATTTTACTTTTTGACTAATTTTTCGAAAACGAGCGATTGTATAACATTTTGGTTTGCAGTTGTGGGTAGAGCATTTAAATACCTTTCTTTTGATGTGCATTTTGATTGGGTGGGAAATAGATTTGAAAATGCTACTTTTTTGGCAATGGGTTAGCCCACGATTTTCTCGAAAAACTGAAAAAAAATCATTTTTGAGATTTATGCATCAATTGAAAGGTGGGTCGATGCTCTGTATTTTAGTGAAAACCGCATCATGTTTGGAGGCTTGGTTGAGGAAATAGAGCAACCGAAAGATAATTTGTGATGAGCTGGGTCGAAATTCTGTAATTTTACTTTTTGACTAATTTTTCGGAAACGAGCGATCGTATAACATTTTGGTTTGCAGTTGTGGGTAGAGCATTTAAATACCTTTCTTTTGATGTGCATTTTGATTGGGTGGGAAATAATTTTGAAAATACTACTTTTTTCGGCAAGGGTTTAGGTCCACGATTTTCTCGAAAAACTGAAAAAAAATCATTTTTGTGATTTATGCATCAATTGAAAGGTGGGTCGATGCTCTGTATTTTAGTGAAAACCGCATCATGTTTGGAGGCTTGGTTGAGGAAATAGAGCAACCGAAAGATAATTTGTGATGAGCTGGGTCGAAATTCTGTAATTTTACTTTTTGACTAATTTTTCGGAAACGAGCGATCGTATAACATTTTGGTTTGCAGTTGTTGGTAGAGCATTTAAATACCTTTCTTTTGATGTGCATTTTGATTGGGTGGGAAATAATTTTGAAAATACTACTTTTTTCGGCAAGGGTTAGCCCACGACTTTCTCGAAAAACTGAAAAAAAATCATTTTTGTGATTTATGCATCAATTGAAAGGTGGGTCGATGCTCTGTATTTTAGTGAAAACCGCATCATGTTTGGAGGCTTGGTTGAGGAAATAGAGCAACCGAAAGATATTTTTGTGATGAGCTGGGTCGAAATTCTGTAATTTTACTTTTTGACTAATTTTTCGGAAACGAGCGATTGTATAACATTTTGGTTTGCAGTTGTTGTTGTTATACTACTTTTTCGGCAATGGTTTGCCCACGATTTTCTCGAAAAACTGAAAAAAATCATTTTTGAGATTTATGCAACAATTGAAAGGTGGGTCGATGCTCTGTATTTTAGTGAAAACCGCATCATGTTTGGAGGCTTGGTTGAGGAAATAGAGCAAACCGAAAGATAATTTGTGATGAGCTGGGTCGAAATTCTGTAATTTTACTTTTTGACTAATTTTTCGGAAACGAGCGATCGTATAACATTTTGGTTTGCGGTTGTGGGTAGAGCATTTAAATACCTTTCTTTTGATGTGCATTTTGATTGGGTGGGAAATAGTTTTGAAAATACTACTTTTTCGGCAATGAGTTAGCCCACGATTTTCTCGAAAAACTGAAAAAAAATCATTTTTGTGATTTATGCATCAATTGAAAGGTGGGTCGATGCTCTGTATTTTAGTGAAAACCGCATCATGTTTGGAGGCTTGTTTGAGGAAATAGAGCAACCGAAAGATAATTTGTGATGAGCTGGGTCGAAATTCTGTAATTTTACTTTTTGACTAATTTTTCGGAAACGAGCGATCGTATAACATTTTGGTTTGCAGTTGTTGGTAGAGCATTTAAATACCTTTCTTTTGATGTGCATTTTGATTGGGTGGGAAATAATTTTGAAAATACTACTTTTTTCGGCAAGGGTTAGCCCACGACTTTCTCGAAAAACTGAAAAAAAATCATTTTTGTGATTTATGCATCAATTGAAAGGTGGGTCGATGCTCTGTATTTTAGTGAAAACCGCATCATGTTTGGAGGCTTGTTTGAGGAAATAGAGCAACCGAAAGATAATTTGTGATGAGCTGGGTCGAAATTCTGTAATTTTACTTTTTGACTAATTTTTCGGAAACGAGCGATCGTATAACATTTTGGTTTGCAGTTGTGGGTAGAGCATTTAAATACCTTTCTTTTGATGTGCATTTTGATTGGGTGGGAAATAGTTTTGAAAATACTACTTTTTCGGCAATGGGTTAGCCCACGATTTTCTCGAAAAACTGAAAAAAAATCATTTTTGAGATTTATGCATCAATTGAAAGGTGGGTCGATGCTCTGTATTTTAGTGAAAACCGCATCATGTTTGGAGGCTTGGTTGAGGAAATAGAGCAACCGAAAGATAATTTGTGATGAGCTGGGTCGAAATTCTGTAATTTTACTTTTTGACTAATTTTTCGGAAACGAGCGATCGTATAACATTTTGGTTTGCAGTTGTGGGTAGAGCATTTAAATACCTCTCTTTTGATGTGTATTTTGATTGGTTGGGAAATAATTTTGAAAATACTACTTTTTTCGGCAAGGGTTAGCCCACGATTTTCTCGAAAAACTGAAAAAAAAATCATTTTTGTGATTTATGCATCAATTGAAAGGTGGGTCGATGCTCTGTATTTTAGTGAAAACCGCATCATGTTTGGAGGCTTGGTTGAGGAAATTGTGAAGGTTGGAAGTAAGATTTAATTTTCCTTGTATATCAGCAGGTGGCACGCTTGTCGACGCACGGCTTTACTCGTCGGATGGGGGGGATCTTGCTGAATTATACCCTCAAAAATAAATAAAAAAAATACTCGTGCCAATCTCAAAAATTACTTTACGATAAATCGAAAAAAAATCGATCGAAAAGACTAAAATCGTCTCACTCTGCACAAATCCAAGAAGTTGAAATCAACACAACCGATGTTTTATTGTGCTAGCCAAAGCTATGTGGCAACCCTTATCCTGCAGCAGTCTATGCTGCCACCATACTACACTTCTTGCCAAAAGTAAATGAAGACGTAGCCCCTTTTCCTTCTCATGTCACATATTCCTCCTACCTACACCATCCTTATCACTTACCTTTCCCCCTTTCATTTAATAATCTAGCAATCCATGATTATTATAAAAAAAATCATTAATATTAAAAACATTCTATTTCAAAATTCATTATATTTAAATTCATAACATAACTTAAGGTTCGTATGTACAAATACTTTCTAATAATAAAACAAAAGAAATTCAAAAATTGTAAACAAAAATAATAATTGACATTTCATTTTCAAGTTGTCTATACAACTGGCTTTGCAGATAACTCAAATTGAACCAATAAATGAGTAACAGACTTATCTCAAATAACACTCGTTCATTTTTATTTATTTCTTTCTGTTAAACTTAAATTACACTCAATGCAAGGTGCAATGTATTATTTTGTTTATAAGTGTGAAAAAAATGAGTGCGAATCAGTCTGCACGCTATTGAGTGATTTTTTTACTCTCTTTGAGTATAACGAAAGCGTATCTTCATAAACTATGACTCATAAATTTGTTTTTGGTCTTTAAGAAAATTAAATCCTCAACACAAAAAAAAATTTAATTAAATAAAATAAAATAGAAAAAAATAAATGAAATTAAGCATAAAAATTGTATCTAATATTAGGAGTGATAAAAAAATGACTATTTTGCTTAGACGTTTACCAATACCTTTTGCTTAAAAAAATAACCAATTTGTTTTCAAATTACTCACTTGTTGTGTTGAGGATCCATCCAACGTTGTGCGCACAAAGATTGATGTAGATCCTCGTTATTAGTTTTCGTTGTTTTGTTTTTATTAATTTTTCGAAATGATTTAATATAATTTTGGTTTTTGTTTATATGATTTGATTGGAGGTTGGGGGATTGGTAAACAGGGTTTTCTTTTTTTTTTATGATCATTGATTTCTACCTTTTTTTTTCACTCTCACACTATATATTTTAATATTAAATGATAATTCCTTTTTGTTTATTTGACTTATTAACCTTTTTTTCTAATTTTTCTGTTTTAGCTTGTTTTTCTTTTTTGTTAGTTTTTGTTCACTTTTTTCCTATTTGTTTTCAATTTGAGCTAAGAAAATTTATGCCAAACCTTTTTTTTTTTCGGCCAGCAATTTTCGATGGTCTGGTAAGTTAGGGTTATGGAGGGTTTATCATGTTTTGGATCTGGGGTGCTCCAGCAATGTCCGATGAAGTACCATGGGCGTCAATTCCACGTGGCAATTGTTACACTCTTCGGAGCTTCTTTACAACTGAGCCTTACTGGCTGTAAAGCTATTTGGTAACGTCTTGCTTAGAGACCACGGTAGTGGCGATAGAAAAGAAGCACCAGGGTACATATATCATATGAAATTTCTGCACGGGTTGGCTCTCACGGAGATTTTGATTTATCAATCGCTTCTCCGTGTGTCAATCTATCAATAATTTTAATGAATTAATTGTGTTTTAAACAACAAAATTTTGCTTGACTTACGTTTTATGTAATATTTATTATAACACAATTAATTGAATAGCTACACTGGGTGTACAGGTCTTAGGTACACGCACAGTTTTGGACATCCAGAGTATTACCCCAATTCAATAAGATTTTCACTTAAAAAATTAATAGCAAAAATAGTTTGAAATGCATTGTACATTAAGAACTCTTAATAGGTTTTTAACTTACATATGCTGTATTATATTAAATATTTGGACTATTCTCACGTCACGGGGCTGCTATTGAATCGTCTTTGTCGGGAGCAAGTAGCCAAAGAAAGATCGAGATCGGAAATTGGTTAGCAAGATGCACATTTTTCGATCTTCGAACCGATCTGAACCGATTTGTACAATCGGTTCAGTGGTTCTTTCGAACAAGAACCATTTATGGTCCGTTAACATCGATTATAGGGTGAACTAGAAATTGGCTATGTATGTTGTATCGTACTTTTGGAATGTTACATAAATAATTTCATTACAAAACCATTTATTTAGAAACATGGTCATGTGAGAAATAAATGGAAATTATAATTCGTTGTTATAACAAGACGTGTGGCTCGACCCATGCCCTGAGATAAAAGTCTCATTTTGTTTTATGCTTTTAAATCTTTTGAGTGGAAAATTCCAACAATTTTGCCTTTAGTATCAGCTACTTCATAAAGTGCGTTTCCTATTCCGCGTACTACTCTACACTTGAGATATTTTGGGCAGAATTTAGCGTTTATTTTCTTACTCGCATCACTTTGCACAAAGTTCTTACGATAAATTTCTTGACCTGGTTGAAACTTTTTATTTGACGATCTAAGATTGTAATTTTTTGCATGTTTGTCAAACGCTAATTTAAGGTGATCTTTCAGTTGATCTTGAATCAACCCAATGCGATCGGCCTTACTCACTGCTTGAAACTCTGGGTCATTCAGAAGATGCAAGTTTTGTAATAGTGGATACCAGCTGGCATGCGTAACCATTTGTGTCCCAAATAATGAAAAATAAGGAGTTTTTGACGTCGACTGATGGACTGCAGTGCAAAGAGATTGTTGAATTTCTGGAATATATTTATCCCATTCCCTATGATCCTTTTTAATATAAGAGCGTATTCCTGATAGAATTGATTGATTTACCCGTTCTGACGCGTTAGCCTGAGGCGAGTATAGAGCTGTCTTAATGTGTCGTATACCATGTTTAGCGAGGTGTTTTTGAAACTCAGTAGACACAAATTGTTTGCCATTATCTGATTGGATTTACTGTGGCACTCCAAAAACACTGTACACATTTTGGCTCAAAAAGTTAATGACTGTCTGTGTATTTGCTTGTTTTATAGGCTTTAAGAGCACAAATTTTGTAACATGATCTAATAACACGAAAAGATATGTATTTCCCTGCTTTGATCTCACATAAGGCCCCATGAAATCTATATAGACCTTTTGGAATGGCCTTTCAAACGCAATGTGGGAGGCCATTGGTGGTTTTATGATTTTGTTTGTTTTTTTACTTTCTTTACATACAACGCATTGTGATATAAATTCTTTAACATCCTTTGCCATTTTTGGCCAAAAATAATAGTTTCGCAACCTTGACAAAGTTTTAGCTAAGCCGCCATGGCTACAGTTAGGTGGCACGTGAGCTTTTCGGATAAGTTCGGGAGCGAGACTAGGTGGTATCCAGAGTCGCCATTGAAGGTCTGTTTTAACAACGTCATCGTCAGCTGAAAAAAACTTTTTGTAAATTCGGTTTTCTTGGATTTTAATGTCCAAGTATTGGTTTGGATTTTGTTCAATCTTGTAAATTAAGGATCTATAATCTTCGCTCTTAAAACCATCGGATTCAAGATCTATTGCCAAATCATTTGGGTCTTCAGCATCAATGCTGTCAACAAACGCTCGTGACAGCGCGTCTGGCACGACATTGGCTGAACCTTTCCTGTGTTCAAATTCGAAATCGTATGCCTGCAGCTTAAGTGACCATCTAGCCAATCGACCGCTCAGATCTTTAAGAGTCATCAGCCATTTAAGGCTAGAATGGTCAGTAATGACCCGAAAGTGTGACCCTTCAATATATGGCCGAAACTTTTTAATGGCCAAAATAGCTGCAAGACACTCTTTTTCAGTAACTGTATAGTTGGATTGGCATGGATTCAATTTTTGCGAATAAAATGCAATGGGTTGCTCTTCGTTTTCATTATTAATTTGAAACAAAACAGCTCCGACACCTTGATCTGATGCATCGCACTGCACCGAAAACATTTTATTGTAATCAGGCTTGTTCAATAATGGAGCTGTTGATAGCGCCTTTTTGAGTTCCTCAAAAGCTAATAAAGCTTCAGAAGACATTTGAAATTTCTTGTTGCTCTTCTTGAGCATATCAGTTATTGGAGCTGCGAGACTGGCAAAGTTTTTAATAAACCTGCGATACCAGCCGCACATCCCTAAGAATCTACGGACCTGCTTCGCACTGTTTGGAATCGGAAAATCGTTTATACCTTGAACCTTTTCTGGGTCAGGTTGGAGATGACCGTTACCTACTATATACCCTAGGAATTTTAGTTCACAATGACAAAATCTTGATTTTTCAACATTTATTGTAAGGTTCGCATGTCTAAGGCATTGAGCTACAGTTTCCAGTCGACGAAGATGGGTTTCGAAGTCCGCAGAGATGACAAGCAGGTCGTCTATATAGACGAAAACATAGTCCCTAAGTGCTGATGGAATGACTTTGTCCATTACGCGACACATCCTTGCCGGAGCATTACATGTACCGAACGGCATGACAGTAAATTGCATCAATGGTCTTCCTGGCACTGTAAATGCTGTTTTCTCCCTCGACTTCTCTTCAAGAGGAATTTGCCAGTATGCGTCTTTAAGATCGATGCTGGATATAAAATAAGTATCACCAAGGCGACTAAGTATGGAATCAATGTTATGAAAAGGATTGGCATCCTTCTTTGTTAAGGCATTGACTTTCCGATAATCAATACATAATCGGTTTTTTCCGGGTTTCCTAACAAGTACAACTGGTGATGACCATGGACTTTGGCTTTCTTCGATTACACCTAAAGCCATCATCCGATCGATTTCCTCATTAATGAGCGATTGAATAACAGGTGAAACAGGGTAACTCCGTTGTTTTACCGGATCTGCGCTACCTGTGTCTATAACGTGGGTGTCAACATTAGTTTTCCCTAGTCCTAACTTAGAAAAGGAAGGGAATTTTTCTACTATATTTTCTAATGCCTTTTTCTGGTCATGAGTCAAGTCATGTTTGGTCTGAGTGTCATAGTCAACAATTTCGGAAATTAGTTTTGGACAAATCTGGAACTCTAACCAAAAGTCAATGCCTAGGTACAACGGTTGAGTAAGAGTGGGAACAAGATATAAATCGATTCTGCGACAAGTGTTTTTATAGTTAATTGCAATATTTACTCTTCCTACTATGCGTTGTTTGCTTCCATCGGCTGTCTTTATTCCTGATTTGAAGTCTATAACTTTTAATTTGTTTCGTTTAACAAAATCTTCACAACCTGTACCTAGACAAGAAATAGACGCACCACTGTCGAGGAGTCCTTTGACATCCTCGTTTCCAATACGCACAGTGGCATAGGGTCGGCGGTCATATTCATCCATAAGTTGTGATGAGTCTATTAATTTTGAGAATAAACGCCTTTTTCTTTTCCTAATTGAAGTTTTGTTTGGTTTTTTAAAAGGGTTAACTATGTTGAATTCTTCAACTGAAAATATTTTTGCCCTTACTTCATTATATCGCTTGAGTCTTTCTTCGTAAGTTTTATATGGGTTAGGTTTGTTACTTTTCAATCCAGAGGTTGTGACCACTGTTGGTAGGTTTTGGGAACACTGTGATTCCTCCGAATGTAAGGCAATTTTTACTGTTTTTGGACCGGGTTTGGATTGGTCAGAAAGGAGCGAGACTCCCCGGAATACTTCTCGCTCACCTTCCGGTTTTCCGCCTGTGGGTTACATGTCGGACAATGCGGAGTCGTATATCCATCCAATCCACATCTATAACAGAATAATTTTCTTTCTGGGGATGGACAAATCATGAAGTTATGTCCTTCTTTTTTACAATTAAAGCATACTCGATTCCGTGCAGGAATATTTTTGTTATCAATGGCATTTATATCATCCTCGTGATAACAATCTGGTTTATCTAATTCATGAACATTTCGTTGATATCCGGTCTGATTATATCGGAGACGATATGTATCTCTGGATGTCAACATTCTTTCAATCTTCTTGCATTCGTCGCGCAAGTGTTCTAGTGAGTATATCGACATAGGATAGATATACTGCATCAGACGATTGTTTATATTACTTTTTACAATTTTTAATAGATCGTTCTCTCGCATTCGTTCTCGCAACCGGTTTCGGAGATCAAGAATGGCATTATAGTAATCATCAAACGATTCATTTGGTAACTGGCGTCGTTCCATTATTTGTTTAATAACTTCAAAGTCAGTTTCATGACTGCGTTACTTTTTAAGTATGGCACTACGCAACTCCTGCCATTCCAGACGGGGATTATCCTGCAAGTACTGCCAAAACCAAGTTTGAGCTTTTTCCTTCAAGAGAAGATGGAAGTTTTTGACGATTTCGGACCAAGGCATTTGATAATTTTCTTTTAGAGTCTCTACTCGGAATATAAAGTCTTCAATCGACATCGACTTTTCAGTTCCGTCAAATTTAATTCCCCAACGATCAAGATCAAATTTATTTTTAGATTGATAAAAAAAATTGGCATTAAGGTAGGGATCTTGATTAAATGGCAAACCAGAGCAATTGTTGTTGGTGTTGGATGTAGAAGAGGAATTTAAATTGCCGGTAGTCGGATGACTATTGTTTGTACGAGGCGGTAGTTCTGAGTGAGTATTAATCTGTCCATCTGCCGCAGATTGAGCATTGGCTTGGAAACTTAAATTATTTCTTGTCTGGGATGTTTCAATTTGATAATTACTATTTCTTTTGTCTCGTCTGCGGTTTTTTGGTTTATGACCAGCTACCTGATCATGGTGCACTATATTTCTCACAGTGGGTAAAACTATGTTTTCAATGCTATCTTTGAGTGCTTCATTAAGAGATAATAAAAGCTGTGACTGTAAGTTTTTTAAACCTTGTTGCAAAACGTTAGATACATAGTTTTTTAACGACTCATTTTGTGTATTATTTTGAATCTGAGTGTTTTCTCCATTTATTGCGAAACCTATTTCTTCACGATCTATCAAGTTAGCTAGTTGTTCGACATTATTTTCTATTTCTGTTTCTATGTTAAAGTCTCGAATAGACTCTACTGGGTCGGGCAAGTTCAAATTATTTCCCTCTGCCATCTTATCTACCAAAGGAATTATTTGATTTTCTTTATTTGGTGTATGTTTTACTCGAGGGTTTGATCTAAATGGTGAGTTATGATTTTGATTTCTACCAAAATTTAGTTTATATCTATTTCCGGAACGTGTAGTTCCACTTGTACCCTTGTCCTTCTTTTTTGGAATTGCACCACTATTTTGATTAAGTATATCACCTTGAACGTCTGACATAATACCCTAACCTGACTCGGATAATACAGCAGAATTTGGAACTGAATATGAAGAGAAAAAAAATATTGTTTATAATAACAATTGTACTTTATTTATATTGTTGGGTGTTTATATTCATTTGTATCGGGGAAAGATAAGAGACAAAACTGGATTATGCATATGGAACATGTGACTAGATTTTGTGCATTGTTGAGCGAAATTTGTTCTTTCGAAAATAAGTTGCGGAAACATGAGCGAAAATAAGTTGCGGAAACAAACTCATCTTCCACTGCAACTCAAAAAAAAAACTAAGCTGGATTTTCCTTATCATCATTTTTTTTTTCTAAACCATCAGTGATGGAAACAAAAACGACTATTATTTTACTAGAAAAATAATTTACTGGTTATAAGGAAAACCACTAACTTACGTAAACGAAAACAACTGAATGATTGTATGTATGTCGCACTGATTGGTTTTTTTTTTTCCTTTTGAACTAAAAACGCTTATCGGCAACACATTACTTTCTAAAACATAAATACTAAACTCCATCTGATAAAAACAGGCCTAGTCGTTGGGCGCCAAATTATTTTGTGAAGGTTGGAAGTAAGATTTAATTTTCCTTGTATATCAGCAGGTGGCACGCTTGTCGACGCACGGCTTTACTCGTCGGATGGGGGGGATCTTGCTGAATTATACCCTCAAAAATAAATAAAAAAAATACTCGTGCCAATCTCAAAAATTACTTTACGATAAATCGAAAAAAAATCGATCGAAAAGACTAAAATCGTCTCACTCTGCACAAATCCAAGAAGTTGAAATCAACACAACCGATGTTTTATTGTGCTAGCCAAAGCTATGTGGCAACCCTTATCCTGCAGCAGTCTATGCTGCCACCATACTACACTTCTTGCCAAAAGTAAATGAAGACGTAGCCCCTTTTCCTTCTCATGTCACATATTCCTCCTACCTACACAATCCTTATCACTTACCTTTCCCCCTTTCATTTAATAATCTAGCAATCCATGATTATTATAAAAAAAATCATTAATATTAAAAACATTCTATTTCAAAATTCATTATATTTAAATTCATAACATAACTTAAGGTTCGTATGTACAAATACTTTCTAATAATAAAACAAAAGAAATTCAAAAATTGTAAACAAAAATAATAATTGACTTTTCATTTTCAAGTTGTCTATACAACTGGCTTTGCAGATAACTCAAATTGAACCAATAAATGAGTAACAGACTTATCTCAAATAACACTCGTTCATTTTTATTTATTTCTTTCTGTTAAACTTAAATTACACTCAATGCAAGGTGCAATGTATTATTTTGTTTATAAGTGTGAAAAAAATGAGTGCGAATCAGTCTGCACGCTATTGAGTGATTTTTTTACTCTCTTTGAGTATAACGAAAGCGTATCTTCATAAACTATGACTCATAAATTTGTTTTTGGTCTTTAAGAAAATTAAATCCTCAACACAAAAAAAAATTTAATTAAATAAAATAAAATAGAAAAAAATAAATGAAATTAAGCATAAAAATTGTATCTAATATTAGGAGTGATAAAAAAATGACTATTTTGCTTAGACGTTTACCAATACCTTTTGCTTAAAAAAATAACCAATTTGTTTTCAAATTACTCACTTGTTGTGTTGAGGATCCATCCAACGTTGTGCGCACAAAGATTGATGTAGATCCTCGTTATTAGTTTTCGTTGTTTTGTTTTTATTAATTTTTCGAAATGATTTAATATAATTTTGGTTTTTGTTTATATGATTTGATTGGAGGTTGGGGGATTGGTAAACAGGGTTTTCTTTTTTTTTTATGATCATTGATTTCTACCTTTTTTTTTCACTCTCACACTATATATTTTAATATTAAATGATAATTCCTTTTTGTTTATTTGACTTATTAACCTTTTTTTCTAATTTTTCTGTTTTAGCTTGTTTTTCTTTTTTGTTAGTTTTTGTTCACTTTTTTCCTATTTGTTTTCAATTTGAGCTAAGAAAATTTATGCTAAACTTTTTTTTTTTCGGCCAGCAATTTTCGATGGTCTGGTAAGTTAGGGTTATGGAGGGTTTATCATGTTGTGGATCTGGGGTGCTCCAGCAATGTCCGATGAAGTACCATGGGCGTCAATTCCACGTGGCAATTGTTACACTCTTCGGAGCTTCTTTACAACTGAGCCTTACTGGCTGTAAAGCTATTTGGTAACGTCTTGCTTAGAGACCACGGTAGTGGCGATAGAAAAGAAGCACCAGGGTACATATATCATATGAAATTTCTGCACGGGTTGGCTCTCACGGAGATTTTGATTTATCAATCGCTTCTCCGTGTGTCAATCTATCAATAATTTTAATGAATTAATTGTGTTTTAAACAACAAAATTTTGCTTGACTTACGTTTTATGTAATATTTATTATAACACAATTAATTGAATAGCTACACTGGGTGTACAGGTCTTAGGTACACGCACAGTTTTGGACATCCAGAGTATTACCCCAATTCAATAAGATTTTCACTTAAAAAATTAATAGCAAAAATAGTTTGAAATGCATTGTACATTAAGAACTCTTAATAGGTTTTTAACTTACATATGCTGTATTATATTAAATATTTGGACTATTCTCACGTCACGGGGCTGCTATTGAATCGTCTTTGTCGGGAGCAAGTAGCCAAAGAAAGATCGAGATCGGAAATTGGTTAGCAAGATGCACATTTTTCGATCTTCGAACCGATCTGAACCGATTTGTACAATCGGTTCAGTGGTCCTTTCGAACAAGAACCATTTATGGTCCGTTAACATCGATTATAGGGTGAACCAGAAATTGGCTATGTATGTTGTATCGTACTTTTGGAATGTTACATAAATAATTTCATTACAAAATAGAGCAACCGAAAGATAATTTGTGATGAGCTGGGTCGAAATTCTGTAATTTTACTTTTTGACTAATTTTTCGGAAAAGAGAGATCGTATAACATTTTGGTTTGCAGTTGTGGGTAGAGCATTTAAATACCTTTCTTTTGATGTGTATTTTGATTGGTTGGGAAATAATTTTGAAAATACTACTTTTTTCGGCAAGGGTTAGCCCACGATTTTCTCGAAAAACTGAAAAAAAATCATTTTTGTGATTTATGCATCAATTGAAAGGTGGGTCGATGCTCTGTATTTTAGTGAAAACCGCATCATGTTTGGAGGCTTGGTTGAGGAAATAGAGCAACCGAAAGATAATTTGTGATGAGCTGGGTCGAAATTCTGTAATTTTACTTTTTGACTAATTTTTCGGAAACGAGCGATCGTATAACATTTTGGTTTGCAGTTGTTGGTAGAGCATTTAAATACCTTTCTTTTGATGTGCATTTTGATTGGGTGGGAAATAATTTTGAAAATACTACTTTTTTCGGCAAGGGTTAGCCCACGATTTTCTCGAAAAACTGAAAAAAACCATTTTTGTGATTTATGCATCAATTGAAAGGTGGGTCGATGCTCTGTATTTTAGTGAAAATCGCATCATGTTTGGAGGCTTGTTTGAGGAAATAGAGCAACCGAAAGATAATTTGTGATGAGCTGGGTCGAAATTCTGTAATTTTACTTTTTGACTAATTTTTCGGAAACGAGCGATCGTATAACATTTTGGTTTGCAGTTGTGGGTAGAGCATTTAAATACCTCTCTTTTGATGTGTATTTTGATTGGTTGGGAAATAATTTTGAAAATACTACTTTTTTCGGCAAGGGTTAGCCCACGATTTTCTCGAAAAACTGAAAAAAAATCATTTTTGTGATTTATGCATCAATTGAAAGGTGGGTCGATGCTCTGTATTTTAGTGAAAACCGCATCATGTTTGGAGGCTTGGTTGAGGAAATAGAGCAACCGAAAGATAATTTGTGATGAGCTGGGTCGAAATTCTGTAATTTTACTTTTTGACTAATTTTTCGGAAAAGAGAGATCGTATAACATTTTGGTTTGCAGTTGTGGGTAGAGCATTTAAATACCTTTCTTTTGATGTGCATTTTGATTGGGTGGGAAATAGTTTTGAAAATACTACTTTTTCGGCAAGGGTTAGCCCACGATTTTCTCGAAAAACTGAAAAAAAATCATTTTTGAGATTTATGCATCAATTGAAAGGTGGGTCGATGCTCTGTATTTTAGTGAAAACCGCATCATGTTTGGAGGCCTGGTTGAGGAAATAGAGCAACCGAAAGATAATTTGTGATGAGCTGGGTCGAAATTCTGTAATTTTACTTTTTGACTAATTTTTCGGAAAAGAGAGATCGTATAACATTTTGGTTTGCAGTTGTGGGTAGAGCATTTAAATACCTTTCTTTTGATGTGTATTTTGATTGGTTGGGAAATAATTTTGAAAATACTACTTTTTTCGGCAAGGGTTAGCCCACGATTTTCTCGAAAAACTGAAAAAAAATCATTTTTGTGATTTATGCATCAATTGAAAGGTGGGTCGATGCTCTGTATTTTAGTGAAAACCGCATCATGTTTGGAGGCTTGGTTGAGGAAATAGAGCAACCGAAAGATAATTTGTGATGAGCTGGGTCGAAATTCTTTAATTTTACTTTTTGACTAATTTTTCGGAAACGAGCGATCGTATAACATTTTGGTTTGCAGTTGTGGGTAGAGCATTTAAATACCTTTCTTTTGATGTGCATTTTGATTGGGTGGGAAATAATTTTGAAAATACTACTTTTTTCGGCAAGGGTTAGCCCACGATTTTCTCGAAAAACTGAAAAAAAATCATTTTTGTGATTTATGCATCAATTGAAAGGTGGGTCGATGCTCTGTATTTTAGTGAAAACCGCATCATGTTTGGAGGCTTGTTTGAGGAAATAGAGCAACCGAAAGATAATTTGTGATGAGCTGGGTCGAAATTCTGTAATTTTACTTTTTGACTAATTTTTCGGAAACGAGCGATCGTATAACATTTTGGTTTGCAGTTGTGGGTAGAGCATTTAAATACCTTTCTTTTGATGTGCATTTTGATTGGGTGGGAAATAGTTTTGAAAATACTACTTTTTCGGCAATGGGTTAGCCCACGATTTTCTCGAAAAACTGAAAAAAAAATCATTTTTGAGATTTATGCATCAATTGAAAGGTGGGTCGATGCTCTGTATTTTAGTGAAAACCGCATCATGTTTGGAGGCTTGGTTGAGGAAATAGAGCAACCGAAAGATAATTTGTGATGAGCTGGGTTGAAATTCTGTAATTTTACTTTTTGACTAATTTTTCGGAAACGAGCGATCGTATAACATTTTGGTTTGCAGTTGTGGGTAGAGCATTTAAATACCTCTCTTTTGATGTGTATTTTGATTGGTTGGGAAATAATTTTGAAAATACTACTTTTTTCGGCAAGGGTTAGCCCACGATTTTCTCGAAAAACTGAAAAAAAATCATTTTTGTGATTTATGCATCAATTGAATGGTGGGTCGATGCTCTGTATTTTAGTGAAAACCGCATCATGTTTGGAGGCTTGGTTGAGGAAATAGAGCAACCGAAAGATAATTTGTGATGAGCTGGGTCGAAATTCTGTAATTTTACTTTTTGACTAATTTTTCGGAAACGAGCGATCGTATAACATTTTGGTTTGCAGTTGTGGGTAGAGCATTTAAATACCTTTCTTTTGATGTGCATTTTGATTGGGTGGGAAATAGTTTTGAAAATACTACTTTTTCGGCAAGGGTTAGCCCACGATTTTCTCGAAAAACTGAAAAAAAATAATTTTTGAGATTTATGCATCAATTGAAAGGTGGGTCGATGCTCTGTATTTTAGTGAAAACCGCATCATGTTTGGAGGCTTGGTTGAGGAAATAGAGCAACCGAAAGATAATTTGTGATGAGCTGGGTCGAAATTCTGTAATTTTACTTTTTGACTAATTTTTCGGAAAAGAGAGATCGTATAACATTTTGGTTTGCAGTTGTGGGTAGAGCATTTAAATACCTTTCTTTTGATGTGTATTTTGATTGGTTGGGAAATAATTTTGAAAATACTACTTTTTTCGGCAAGGGTTAACCCACGATTTTCTCGAAAAACTGAAAAAAAATCATTTTTGTGATTTATGCATCAATTGAAAGGTGGGTCGATGCTCTGTATTTTAGTGAAAACCGCATCATGTTTGGAGGCTTGGTTGAGGAAATAGAGCAACCGAAAGATAATTTGTGATGAGCTGGGTCGAAATTCTGTAATTTTACTTTTTGACTAATTTTTCGGAAACGAGCGATTGTATAACATTTTGGTTTGCAGTTGTGGGTAGAGCATTTAAATACCTTTCTTTTGATGTGCATTTTGATTGGGTGGGAAATAGATTTGAAAATACTACTTTTTCGGCAATGGGTTAGCCCACGATTTTCTCGAAAAACTGAAAAAAAATAATTTTTGTGGTTTATGCATCAATTGAAAGGTGGGTCGATGCTCTGTATTTTAGTGAAAACCGCATCATGTTTGGAGGTTTGGTTGAGGAAATAGAGCAACCGAAAGATAATTTGTGATGAGCTGGGTCGAAATTCTGTAATTTTACTTTTTGACTAATTTTTCGGAAACGAGGATCGTATAACATTTTGGTTTGCAGTTGTGGGTAGAGCATTTAAATACCTTTCTTTTGATGTGCATTTTGATTGGGTGGGAAATAGTTTTGAAAATACTAATTTTTTCGGCAAGGGTTAGCCCACGATTTTCTCGAAAAACTGAAAAAAAATCATTTTTGTGATTTATGCATCAATTGAAAGGTGGGTCGATGCTCTGTATTTTAGTGAAAACCGCATCATGTTTGGAGGCTTGGTTGAGGAAATAGAGCAACCGAAAGATAATTTGTGATGAGCTGGGTCGAAATTCTGTAATTTTACTTTTTGACTAATTTTTCGGAAACGAGCGATCGTATAACATTTTGGTTTGCAGTTGTTGGTAGAGCATTTAAATACCTTTCTTTTGATGTGCATTTTGATTGGGTGGGAAATAATTTTGAAAATACTACTTTTTTCGGCAAGGGTTAGCCCACGATTTTCTCGAAAAACTGAAAAAAAATCATTTTTGTGATTTATGCATCAATTGAAAGGTGGGTCGATGCTCTGTATTTTAGTGAAAACCGCATCATGTTTGGAGGCTTGTTTGAGGAAATAGAGCAACCGAAAGATAATTTGTGATGAGCTGGGTCGAAATTCTGTAATTTTACTTTTTGACTAATTTTTCGGAAACGAGCGATCGTATAACATTTTGGTTTGCAGTTGTGGGTAGAGCATTTAAATACCTTTCTTTTGATGTGCATTTTGATTGGGTGGGAAATAGTTTTGAAAATACTACTTTTTCGGCAATGGGTTAGCCCACGATTTTCTCGAAAAACTGAAAAAAAAATAATTTTTGAGATTTATGCATCAATTGAAAGGTGGGTCGATGCTCTGTATTTTAGTGAAAACCGCATCATGTTTGGAGGCTTGGTTGAGGAAATAGAGCAACCGAAAGATAATTTGTGATGAGCTGGGTCGAAATTCTGTAATTTTACTTTTTGACTAATTTTTCGGAAACGAGCGATCGTATAACATTTTGGTTTGCAGTTGTGGGTAGAGCATTTAAATACCTCTCTTTTGATGTGTATTTTGATTGGTTGGGAAATAATTTTGAAAATACTACTTTTTTCGGCAAGGGTTAGCCCACGATTTTCTCGAAAAACTGAAAAAAAATCATTTTTGTGATTTATGCATCAATTGAAAGGTGGGTCGATGCTCTGTATTTTAGTGAAAACCGCATCATGTTTGGAGGCTTGGTTGAGGAAATAGAGCAACCGAAAGATAATTTGTGATGAGCTGGGTCGAAATTCTGTAATTTTACTTTTTGACTAATTTTTCGGAAAAGAGAGATCGTATAACATTTTGGTTTGCAGTTGTGGGTAGAGCATTTAAATACCTTTCTTTTGATGTGCATTTTGATTGGGTGGGAAATAGTTTTGAAAATACTACTTTTTCGGCAAGGGTTAGCCCACGATTTTCTCGAAAAACTGAAAAAAAAATCATTTTTGAGATTTATGCATCAATTGAAAGGTGGGTCGATGCTCTGTATTTTAGTGAAAACCGCATCATGTTTGGAGGCCTGGTTGAGGAAATAGAGCAACCGAAAGATAATTTGTGATGAGCTGGGTCGAAATTCTGTAATTTTACTTTTTGACTAATTTTTCGGAAAAGAGAGATCGTATAACATTTTGGTTTGCAGTTGTGGGTAGAGCATTTAAATACCTTTCTTTTGATGTGTATTTTGATTGGTTGGGAAATAATTTTGAAAATACTACTTTTTTCGGCAAGGGTTAGCCCACGATTTTCTCGAAAAACTGAAAAAAAATCATTTTTGTGATTTATGCATCAATTGAAAGGTGGGTCGATGCTCTGTATTTTAGTGAAAACCGCATCATGTTTGGAGGCTTGGTTGAGGAAATAGAGCAACCGAAAGATAATTTGTGATGAGCTGGGTCGAAATTCTTTAATTTTACTTTTTGACTAATTTTTCGGAAACGAGCGATCGTATAACATTTTGGTTTGCAGTTGTGGGTAGAGCATTTAAATACCTTTCTTTTGATGTGCATTTTGATTGGGTGGGAAATAATTTTGAAAATACTACTTTTTTCGGCAAGGGTTAGCCCACGATTTTCTCGAAAAACTGAAAAAAAATCATTTTTGTGATTTATGCATCAATTGAAAGGTGGGTCGATGCTCTGTATTTTAGTGAAAACCGCATCATGTTTGGAGGCTTGTTTGAGGAAATAGAGCAACCGAAAGATAATTTGTGATGAGCTGGGTCGAAATTCTGTAATTTTACTTTTTGACTAATTTTTCGGAAACGAGCGATCGTATAACATTTTGGTTTGCAGTTGTGGGTAGAGCATTTAAATACCTTTCTTTTGATGTGCATTTTGATTGGGTGGGAAATAGTTTTGAAAATACTACTTTTTCGGCAATGGGTTAGCCCACGATTTTCTCGAAAAACTGAAAAAAAAATCATTTTTGAGATTTATGCATCAATTGAAAGGTGGGTCGATGCTCTGTATTTTAGTGAAAACCGCATCATGTTTGGAGGCTTGGTTGAGGAAATAGAGCAACCGAAAGATAATTTGTGATGAGCTGGGTTGAAATTCTGTAATTTTACTTTTTGACTAATTTTTCGGAAACGAGCGATCGTATAACATTTTGGTTTGCAGTTGTGGGTAGAGCATTTAAATACCTCTCTTTTGATGTGTATTTTGATTGGTTGGGAAATAATTTTGAAAATACTACTTTTTTCGGCAAGGGTTAGCCCACGATTTTCTCGAAAAACTGAAAAAAAATCATTTTTGTGATTTATGCATCAATTGAATGGTGGGTCGATGCTCTGTATTTTAGTGAAAACCGCATCATGTTTGGAGGCTTGGTTGAGGAAATAGAGCAACCGAAAGATAATTTGTGATGAGCTGGGTCGAAATTCTGTAATTTTACTTTTTGACTAATTTTTCGGAAACGAGCGATCGTATAACATTTTGGTTTGCAGTTGTGGGTAGAGCATTTAAATACCTTTCTTTTGATGTGCATTTTGATTGGGTGGGAAATAGTTTTGAAAATACTACTTTTTCGGCAAGGGTTAGCCCACGATTTTCTCGAAAAACTGAAAAAAAATCATTTTTGAGATTTATGCATCAATTGAAAGGTGGGTCGATGCTCTGTATTTTAGTGAAAACCGCATCATGTTTGGAGGCTTGGTTGAGGAAATAGAGCAACCGAAAGATAATTTGTGATGAGCTGGGTCGAAATTCTGTAATTTTACTTTTTGACTAATTTTTCGGAAAAGAGAGATCGTATAACATTTTGGTTTGCAGTTGTGGGTAGAGCATTTAAATACCTTTCTTTTGATGTGTATTTTGATTGGTTGGGAAATAATTTTGAAAATACTACTTTTTTCGGCAAGGGTTAACCCACGATTTTCTCGAAAAACTGAAAAAAAATCATTTTTGTGATTTATGCATCAATTGAAAGGTGGGTCGATGCTCTGTATTTTAGTGAAAACCGCATCATGTTTGGAGGCTTGGTTGAGGAAATAGAGCAACCGAAAGATAATTTGTGATGAGCTGGGTCGAAATTCTGTAATTTTACTTTTTGACTAATTTTTCGGAAACGAGCGATTGTATAACATTTTGGTTTGCAGTTGTGGGTAGAGCATTTAAATACCTTTCTTTTGATGTGCATTTTGATTGGGTGGGAAATAGATTTGAAAATACTACTTTTTCGGCAATGGGTTAGCCCACGATTTTCTCGAAAAACTGAAAAAAAATAATTTTTGTGGTTTATGCATCAATTGAAAGGTGGGTCGATGCTCTGTATTTTAGTGAAAACCGCATCATGTTTGGAGGTTTGGTTGAGGAAATAGAGCAACCGAAAGATAATTTGTGATGAGCTGGGTCGAAATTCTGTAATTTTACTTTTTGACTAATTTTTCGGAAACGAGGATCGTATAACATTTTGGTTTGCAGTTGTGGGTAGAGCATTTAAATACCTTTCTTTTGATGTGCATTTTGATTGGGTGGGAAATAGTTTTGAAAATACTAATTTTTTCGGCAAGGGTTAGCCCACGATTTTCTCGAAAAACTGAAAAAAAATCATTTTTGTGATTTATGCATCAATTGAAAGGTGGGTCGATGCTCTGTATTTTAGTGAAAACCGCATCATGTTTGGAGGCTTGGTTGAGGAAATAGAGCAACCGAAAGATAATTTGTGATGAGCTGGGTCGAAATTCTGTAATTTTACTTTTTGACTAATTTTTCGGAAACGAGCGATCGTATAACATTTTGGTTTGCAGTTGTTGGTAGAGCATTTAAATACCTTTCTTTTGATGTGCATTTTGATTGGGTGGGAAATAGTTTTGAAAATACTACTTTTTTCGGCAAGGGTTAGCCCACGATTTTCTCGAAAAACTGAAAAAAAATCATTTTTGTGATTTATGCATCAATTGAAAGGTGGGTCGATGCTCTGTATTTTAGTGAAAACCGCATCATGTTTGGAGGCTTGTTTGAGGAAATAGAGCAACCGAAAGATAATTTGTGATGAGCTGGGTCGAAATTCTGTAATTTTACTTTTTGACTAATTTTTCGGAAACGAGCGATCGTATAACATTTTGGTTTGCAGTTGTGGGTAGAGCATTTAAATACCTTTCTTTTGATGTGCATTTTGATTGGGTGGGAAATAGTTTTGAAAATACTACTTTTTCGGCAATGGGTTAGCCCACGATTTTCTCGAAAAACTGAAAAAAAAATAATTTTTGAGATTTATGCATCAATTGAAAGGTGGGTCGATGCTCTGTATTTTAGTGAAAACCGCATCATGTTTGGAGGCTTGGTTGAGGAAATAGAGCAACCGAAAGATAATTTGTGATGAGCTGGGTCGAAATTCTGTAATTTTACTTTTTGACTAATTTTTCGGAAACGAGCGATCGTATAACATTTTGGTTTGCAGTTGTGGGTAGAGCATTTAAATACCTCTCTTTTGATGTGTATTTTGATTGGTTGGGAAATAATTTTGAAAATACTGCTTTTTTCGGCAAGGGTTAGCCCACGATTTTCTCGAAAAACTGAAAAAAAATCATTTTTGTGATTTATGCATCAATTGAAAGGTGGGTCGATGCTCTGTATTTTAGTGAAAACCGCATCATGTTTGGAGGCTTGGTTGAGGAAATAGAGCAACCGAAAGATAATTTGTGATGAGCTGGGTCGAAATTCTGTAATTTTACTTTTTGACTAATTTTTCGGAAACGAGCGATCGTATAACATTTTGGTTTGCAGTTGTGGGTAGAGCATTTAAATACCTTTCTTTTGATGTGTATTTTGATTGGTTGGGAAATAATTTTGAAAATACTACTTTTTTCGGCAAGGGTTAGCCCACGATTTTCTTGAAAAACTGAAAAAAAATCATTTTTGTGATTTATGCATCAATTGAATGTGGGTCGATGCTCTGTATTTTAGTGAAAACCGCATCATGTTTGGAGGCTTGGTTGAGGAAATAGAGCAACCGAAAGATAATTTGTGATGAGCTGGGTCGAAATTCTGTAATTTTACTTTTTGACTAATTTTTCGGAAACGAGCGATCGTTATAACATTTTGGTTTGCAGTTGTGGGTAGAGCATTTAAATACCTTTCTTTTGATGTGCATTTTGATTGGGTGGGAAATAGTTTTGAAAATACTACTTTTTCGGCAAGGGTTAGCCCACGATTTTCTCGAAAAACTGAAAAAAAATCATTTTTGAGATTTATGCATCAATTGAAAGGTGGGTCGATGCTCTGTATTTTAGTGAAAACCGCATCATGTTTGGAGGCCTGGTTGAGGAAATAGAGCAACCGAAAGATAATTTGTGATGAGCTGGGTCGAAATTCTGTAATTTTACTTTTTGACTAATTTTTCGGAAAAGAGAGATCGTATAACATTTTGGTTTGCAGTTGTGGGTAGAGCATTTAAATACCTTTCTTTTGATGTGTATTTTGATTGGTTGGGAAATAATTTTGAAAATACTACTTTTTTCGGCAAGGGTTAGCCCACGATTTTCTCGAAAAACTGAAAAAAAATCATTTTTGTGATTTATGCATCAATTGAAAGGTGGGTCGATGCTCTGTATTTTAGTGAAAACCGCATCATGTTTGGAGGCTTGGTTGAGGAAATAGAGCAACCGAAAGATAATTTGTGATGAGCTGGGTCGAAATTCTTTAATTTTACTTTTTGACTAATTTTTCGGAAACGAGCGATCGTTATAACATTTTGGTTTGCAGTTGTGGGTAGAGCATTTAAATACCTTTCTTTTGATGTGCATTTTGATTGGGTGGGAAATAATTTTGAAAATACTACTTTTTTCGGCAAGGGTTAGCCCACGATTTTCTCAAAAAACTGAAAAAAAATCATTTTTGTGATTTATGCATCAATTGAAAGGTGGGTCGATGCTCTGTATTTTAGTGAAAACCGCATCATGTTTGGAGGCTTGTTTGAGGAAATAGAGCAACCGAAAGATAATTTGTGATGAGCTGGGTCGAAATTCTGTAATTTTACTTTTTGACTAATTTTTCGGAAACGAGTGATCGTATAACATTTTGGTTTGCAGTTGTGGGTAGAGCATTTAAATACCTTTCTTTTGATGTGCATTTTGATTGGGTGGGAAATAGTTTTGAAAATACTACTTTTTCGGCAATGGGTTAGCCCACGATTTTCTCGAAAAACTGAAAAAAAAAATCATTTTTGAGATTTATGCATCAATTGAAAGGTGGGTCGATGCTCTGTATTTTAGTGAAAACCGCATCATGTTTGGAGGCTTGGTTGAGGAAATAGAGCAACCGAAAGATAATTTGTGATGAGCTGGGTTGAAATTCTGTAATTTTACTTTTTGACTAATTTTTCGGAAACGAGCGATCGTATAACATTTTGGTTTGCAGTTGTGGGTAGAGCTTTTAAATACCTCTCTTTTGATGTGTATTTTGATTGGTTGGGAAATAATTTTGAAAATACTACTTTTTTCGGCAAGGGTTAGCCCACGATTTTCTCGAAAAACTGAAAAAAAATCATTTTTGTGATTTATGCATCAATTGAAAGGTGGGTCGATGCTCTATATTTTAGTGAAAACCGCATCATGTTTGGAGGCTTGGTTGAGGAAATAGAGCAACCGAAAGATAATTTGTGATGAGCTGGGTCGAAATTCTGTAATTTTACTTTTTGACTAATTTTTCGGAAAAGAGAGATCGTATAACATTTTGGTTTGCAGTTGTGGGTAGAGCATTTAAATACCTTTCTTTTGATGTGCATTTTGATTGGGTGGGAAATAATTTTGAAAATACTACTTTTTTCGGCAAGGGTTAGCCCACGATTTTCTCAAAAAACTGAAAAAAAATCATTTTTGTGATTTATGCATCAATTGAAAGGTGGGTCGATGCTCTGTATTTTAGTGAAAACCGCATCATGTTTGGAGGCTTGTTTGAGGAAATAGAGCAACCGAAAGATAATTTGTGATGAGCTGGGTCGAAATTCTGTAATTTTACTTTTTGACTAATTTTTCGGAAACGAGCGATCGTATAGCATTTTGGTTTGCAGTTGTGGGTAGAGCATTTAAATACCTTTCTTTTGATGTGCATTTTGATTGGGTGGGAAATAGTTTTGAAAATACTACTTTTTCGGCAATGGGTTAGCCCACGATTTTCTCGAAAAACTGAAAAAAAAAATCATTTTTGAGATTTATGCATCAATTGAAAGGTGGGTCGATGCTCTGTATTTTAGTGAAAACCGCATCATGTTTGGAGGCTTGGTTGAGGAAATAGAGCAACCGAAAGATAATTTGTGATGAGCTGGGTTGAAATTCTGTAATTTTACTTTTTGACTAATTTTTCGGAAACGAGCGATCGTATAACATTTTGGTTTGCAGTTGTGGGTAGAGCTTTTAAATACCTCTCTTTTGATGTGTATTTTGATTGGTTGGGAAATAATTTTGAAAATACTACTTTTTTCGGCAAGGGTTAGCCCACGATTTTCTCGAAAAACTGAAAAAAAATCATTTTTGTGATTTATGCATCAATTGAAAGGTTGGTCGATGCTCTGTATTTTAGTGAAAACCGCATCATGTTTGGAGGCTTGGTTGAGGAAATAGAGCAACCGAAAGATAATTTGTGATGAGCTGGGTCGAAATTCTGTAATTTTACTTTTTGACTAATTTTTCGGAAAAGAGAGATCGTATAACATTTTGGTTTGCAGTTGTGGGTAGAGCATTTAAATACCTTTCTTTTGATGTGTATTTTGATTGGTTGGGAAATAATTTTGAAAATACTACTTTTTTCGGCAAGGGTTAGCCCACGATTTTCTCGAAAAACTGAAAAAAATCATTTTTGTGATTTATGCATCAATTGAATGGTGGGTCGATGCTCTGTATTTTAGTGACAACCGCATCATGTTTGGAGGCTTGGTTGAGGAAATAGAGCAACCGAAAGATAATTTGTGATGAGCTGGGTCGAAATTCTGTAATTTTACTTTTTGACTAATTTTTCGGAAACGAGCGATCGTATAACATTTTGGTTTGCAGTTGTGGGTAGAGCATTTAAATACCTTTCTTTTGATGTGCATTTTGATTGGGTGGGAAATAGTTTTGAAAATACTACTTTTTCGGCAAGGGTTAGCCCACGATTTTCTCGAAAAACTGAAAAAAAAATCATTTTTGAGATTTATGCATCAATTGAAAGGTGGGTCGATGCTCTGTATTTTAGTGAAAACCGCATCATGTTTGGAGGCTTGGTTGAGGAAATAGAGCAACCGAAAGATAATTTGTGATGAGCTGGGTCGAAATTCTGTAATTTTACTTTTTGACTAATTTTTCGGAAAAGAGAGATCGTATAACATTTTGGTTTGCAGTTGTGGGTAGAGCATTTAAATACCTTTCTTTTGATGTGTATTTTGATTGGTTGGGAAATAATTTTGAAAATACTACTTTTTTCGGCAAGGGTTAACCCACGATTTTCTCGAAAAACTGAAAAAAAATCATTTTTGTGATTTATGCATCAATTGAAAGGTGGGTCGATGCTCTGTATTTTAGTGAAAACCGCATCATGTTTGGAGGCTTGGTTGAGGAAATAGAGCAACCGAAAGATAATTTGTGATGAGCTGGGTCGAAATTCTGTAATTTTACTTTTTGACTAATTTTTTCGGAAACGAGCGATTGTATAACATTTTGGTTTGCAGTTGTGGGTAGAGCATTTAAATACCTTTCTTTTGATGTGCATTTTGATTGGGTGGGAAATAGATTTGAAAATACTACTTTTTCGGCAATGGGTTAGCCCACGATTTTCTCGAAAAACTGAAAAAAAAATAATTTTTGTGGTTTATGCATCAATTGAAAGGTGGGTCGATGCTCTGTATTTTAGTGAAAACCGCATCATGTTTGGAGGTTTGGTTGAGGAAATAGAGCAACCGAAAGATAATTTGTGATGAGCTGGGTCGAAATTCTGTAATTTTACTTTTTGACTAATTTTTCGGAAACGAGGATCGTATAACATTTTGGTTTGCAGTTGTGGGTAGAGCATTTAAATACCTTTCTTTTGATGTGCATTTTGATTGGGTGGGAAATAGTTTTGAAAATACTACTTTTTTCGGCAAGGGTTAGCCCACGATTTTCTCGAAAAACTGAAAAAAAATCATTTTTGTGATTTATGCATCAATTGAAAGGTGGGTCGATGGTCTGTATTTTAGTGAAAACCGCATCATGTTTGGAGGCTTGGTTGAGGAAATAGAGCAACCGAAAGATAATTTGTGATGAGCTGGGTCGAAATTCTGTAATTTTACTTTTTGACTAATTTTTCGGAAACGAGCGATCGTATAACATTTTGGTTTGCAGTTGTGGGTAGAGCATTTAAATACCTTTCTTTTGATGTGCATTTTGATTGGGTGGGAAATAGTTTTGAAAATACTACTTTTTCGGCAAGGGTTAGCCCACGATTTTCTCAAAAAACTGAAAAAAAATCATTTTGAGATTTATGCATCAATTAAAAGGTGGGTCGATGCTCTGTATTTTAGTGAAAACCGCATCATGTTTGGAGGCTTGGTTGAGGAAATAGAGCAACCGAAAGATAATTTGTGATAAGCTGGGTCGAAATTCTGTAATTTTACTTTTTGACTAATTTTTCGGAAACGAGCGATCGTATAACATTTTGGTTTGCAGTTGTGGGTAGAGCATTTAAATACCTTTCTTTTGATGTGCATTTTGATTGGGTGGGAAATAGTTTTGAAAATACTACTTTTTTCGGCAAGGGTTAGCCTACGATTTTCTCGAAAAACTGAAAAAAAATCATTTTTGAGATTTATGCATCAATTGAAAGGTTGGTCGATGCTCTGTATTTTAGTGAAAACCGCATAATGTTTGGAGACTTGGTTGAGGAAATAGAGCAACCGAAAGATAATTTGTGATGAGCTGGGTCGAAATTCTGTAATTTTACTTTTTGACTAATTTTTCGGAAACGAGCGATCGTATAACATTTTGGTTTGCAGTTGTGGGTAGAGCATTTAAATACCTTTCTTTTGATGTGCATTTTGATTGGGTGGGAAATAGTTTTGAAAATACTACTTTTTTCGGCAAGGGTTAGCCTACGATTTTCTCGAAAAACTGAAAAAAAATCATTTTTGAGATTTATGCATCAATTGAAAGGTTGGTCGATGCTCTGTATTTTAGTGAAAACCGCATCATGTTTGGAGACTTGGTTGAGGAAATAGAGCAACCGAAAGATAATTTGTGATGAGCTGGGTCGAAATTCTGTAATTTTACTTTTTGGCTAATTTTTCGGAAAAGAGAGATCGTATAACATTTTGGTTTGCAGTTGTGGGTAGAGCATTTAAATACCTTTCTTTTGATGTGTATTTTGATTGGGTGGGAAATAGTTTTGAAAATACTACTTTTTTCGGCAAGGGTTAGCCCACGATTTTCTCGAAAAACTAAAAAAAAATCATTTTTGTGATTTATGCATCAATTGAAAGGTGGGCCGATGCTCTGTATTTTAGTGAAAACCGCATCATGTTTGGAGGCTTGGTTGAGGAAATAGAGCAACCGAAAGATAATTTGTGATGAGCTGGGTCGAATTCTGTAATTTTACTTTTTGACTAATTTTTCGGAAACGAGCGATCGTATAACATTTTGGTTTGCAGTTGTGGGTAGAGCATTTAAATACCTTTCTTTTGATGTGTATTTTGATTGGGTGGGAAATAGTTTGAAAATACTACTTTTTCGGCAAGGGTTAGCCCACGATTTTCTCGAAAAACTGAAAAAAAAATCATTTTTGTGATTTATGCATCAATTGAAAGGTGGGTCGATGCTCTGTATTTTAGTGAAAACCGCATTATGTTTGGAGGCTTGGTTGAGGAAATAGAGCAACCGAAAGATAATTTGTGATGAGCTGGGTCGAAATTCTGTAATTTTACTTTTTGACTAATTTTTCGGAAACGAGCGATTGTATAACATTTTGGTTTGCAGTTATGGGTAGAGCATTTAAATACCTTTCTTTTGATGTGCATTTTGATTGGGTGGGAAATAGTTTTGAAAATACTACTTTTTTCGGCAAGGGTTAGCCCACGATTTTCTCGAAAAACTAAAAAAAAATCATTTTTGTGATTTATGCATCAATTGAAAGGTGGGTCGATGCTCTGTATTTTAGTGAAAACCGCATCATGTTTGGAGGTTTGGTTGAGGAAATAGAGCAACCGAAAGATAATTTGTGATGAGCTGGGTCGAAATTCTGTAATTTTACTTTTTGACTAATTTTTCGGAAACGAGCGATCGTATAACATTTTGGTTTGCAGTTGTGGGTAGAGCATTTAAATACCTTTCTTTTGATGTGCATTTTGATTGGGTGGGAAATAGTTTTGAAAATGCTACTTTTTCGGCAATGGGTTAGCCCACGATTTTCTCGAAAAACTGAAAAAAAAAATCATTTTTGTGATTTATGCATCAATTGAAAGGTGGGTCGATGCTCTGTATTTTAGTGAAAACCGCATCATGTTTGGAGGCTTGGTTGAGGAAATAGAGCAACCGAAAGATAATTTGTGATGAGCTGGGTCGAAATTCTGTAATTTTACTTTTTGGCTAATTTTTCGGAAAAGAGAGATCGTATAACATTTTGGTTTGCAGTTGTGGGTAGAGCATTTAAATACCTTTCTTTTGATGTGTATTTTGATTGGGTGGGAAATAGTTTTGAAAATACTACTTTTTTCGGCAAGGGTTAGCCCACGATTTTCTCGAAAAACTGAAAAAAAATCATTTTTGTGATTTATGCATCAATTGAAAGGTGGGCCGATGCTCTGTATTTTAGTGAAAACCGCATCATGTTTGGAGGCTTGGTTGAGGAAATAGAGCAACCGAAAGATAATTTGTGATGAGCTGGGTCGAATTCTGTAATTTTACTTTTTGACTAATTTTTCGGAAACGAGCGATCGTATAACATTTTGGTTTGCAGTTGTGGGTAGAGCATTTAAATACCTTTCTTTTGATGTGTATTTTGATTGGGTGGGAAATAGTTTTGAAAATACTACTTTTTCGGCAAGGGTTAGCCCACGATTTTCTCGAAAAACTGAAAAAAAATCATTTTTGTGATTTATGCATCAATTGAAAGGTGGGTCGATGCTCTGTATTTTAGTGAAAACCGCATCATGTTTGGAGGCTTGGTTGAGGAAATAGAGCAACCGAAAGATAATTTGTGATGAGCTGGGTCGAAATTCTGTAATTTTACTTTTTGACTAATTTTCGGAAACGAGCCATCGTATAACATTTTGGTTTGCAGTTGTGGGTAGAGCATTTAAATACCTTTCTTTTGATGTGCATTTTGATTGGGTGGGAAATAGTTTTGAAAATGCTACTTTTTCGGCAATGGGTTAGCCCACGATTTTCTCGAAAAACTGAAAAAAAATCATTTTTGTGATTTGTGCATCAATTGAAAGGTGGGTCGATGCTCTGTATTTTAGTGAAAACCGCATCATGTTTGGAGGCTTGGTTGAGGAAATAGAGCAACCGAAAGATAATTTGTGATGAGCTGGGTCGAAATTCTGTAATTTTACTTTTTGACTAATTTTTCGGAAACGAGCGATCGTATAACATTTTGGTTTCAGTTGTGGGTAGAGCATTTAAATACCTTTCTTTTGATGTGCATTTTGATTGGGTGGGAAATAGATTTGAAAATGCTACTTTTTCGGCAATGGGTTAGCCCACGATTTTCTCGAAAAACTGAAAAAAAATCATTTTTGTGATTTATGCATCAATTGAAAGGTGGGTCGATGCTCTGTATTTTAGTGAAAACCGCATCATGTTTGGAGGCTTGGTTGAGGAAATAGAGCAATCGAAAGATAATTTGTGATGAGCTGGGTCGAAATTCTGTAATTTTACTTTTTGACTAATTTTTCGGAAACGAGCGATCGTATAACATTTTGGTTTGCAGTTGTGGGTAGAGCATTTAAATACCTTTCTTTTGATGTGTATTTTGATTGGTTGGGAAATAATTTTGAAAATACTACTTTTTTCGGCAAGGGTTAGCCCACGATTTTCTCGAAAAACTGAAAAAAAATCATTTTTGAGATTTATGCATCAATTGAAAGGTGGGTCGATGCTCTGTATTTTAGTGAAAACCGCATCATGTTTGGAGGCTTGGTTGAGGAAATAGAGCAACCGAAAGATAATTTGTGATGAGCTGGGTCGAAATTCTGTAATTTTACTTTTTGACTAATTTTTCGGAAACGAGCGATCGTATAACATTTTGGTTTGCAGTTGTGGGTAGAGCATTTAAATACCTTTCTTTTGATGTGCATTTTGATTGGGTGGAAAATAGATTTGAAAATGCTACTTTTTCGGTAATGGGTTAGCCCACGATTTTCTCGGAAAACTGAAAAAAAATCATTTTTGTGATTTATGCATCAATTGAAAGGTGGGTCGATGCTCTGTATTTTAGTGAAAACCGCATCATGTTTGGAGGCTTGGTTGAGGAAATAGAGCAACCGAAAGATAATTTGTGATGAGCTGGGTCGAAATTCTGTAATTTTACTTTTTGACTAATTTTTCGGAAACGAGCGATCGTATAACATTTTGGTTTGCAGTTGTGGGTAGAGCATTTAAATACCTTTCTTTTGATGTGTATTTTGATTGGTTGGGAAATAATTTTGAAAATACTACTTTTTTCGGCAAGGGTTAGCCCACGATTTTCTCGAAAAACTTTTTTAAAAATCATTTTTGAGATTTATGCATCAATTGAAAGGTGGGTCGATGCTCTGTATTTTAGTGAAAACCGCATCATGTTTGGAGGCTTGGTTGAGGAAATAGAGCAACCGAAAGATAATTATTTGTGATGAGCTGGGTCGAAATTCTGTAATTTTACTTTTTGACTAATTTTTCGGAAACGAGCGATCGTATAACATTTTGGTTTGCAGTTGTGGGTAGAGCATTTAAATACCTTTCTTTTGATGTGCATTTTGATTGGGTGGGAAATAGTTTTGAAAATACTACTTTTTCGGCAATGGGTTAGCCCACGATTTTCTCGAAAAACTGAAAAAAAATCATTTTTGTGATTTATGCATCAATTGAAAAGTGGGTCGATGCTCTGTATTTTAGTGAAAACCGCATCATGTTTGGAGGCTTGGTTGAGGAAATAGAGCAACCGAAAGATAATTATTTGTGATGAGCTGGGTCGAAATTCTGTAATTTTACTTTTTGACTAATTTTTCGGAAACGAGCGATCGTATAACATTTTGGTTTGCAGTTGTGGGTAGAGCATTTAAATACCTTTCTTTTGATGTGCATTTTGATTGGGTGGGAAATAGTTTTGAAAATACTACTTTTTTCGGCAAGGGTTAGCCCACGATTTTCTCGAAAAACTGAAAAAAAATCATTTTTTGTGATTTATGCATCAATTGAAAGGTGGGTCGATGGTCTGTATTTTAGTGAAAACCGCATCATGTTTGGAGGCTTGGTTGAGGAAATAGAGCAACCGAAAGATAATTTGTGATGAGCTGGGTCGAAATTCTGTAATTTTACTTTTTGACTAATTTTTCGGAAACGAGCGATCGTATAACATTTTGGCTTGCAGTTGTGGGTAGAGCATTTAAATACCTTTCTTTTGATGTGCATTTTGATTGGGTGGGAAATAGTTTTGAAAATACTACTTTTTTCGGCAAGGGTTAGCCCACGATTTTCTCGAAAAACTGAAAAAAAATCATTTTTGTGATTTATGCATCAATTGAAAGGTGGGTCGATGCTCTGTATTTTAGTGAAAACCGCATCATGTTTGGAGGCTTGGTTGAGGAAATAGAGCAACCGAAAGATAATTTGTGATGAGCTGGGTCGAAATTCTGTAATTTTACTTTTTGACTAATTTTCGGAAACGAGCGATCGTATAACATTTTGGTTTGCAGTTGTGGGTAGAGCATTTAAATACCTTTCTTTTGATGTGCATTTTGATTGGGTGGGAAATAGTTTTGAAAATGCTACTTTTTCGGCAATGGGTTAGCCCACGATTTTCTCGAAAAACTGAAAAAAAATCATTTTTGTGATTTGTGCATCAATTGAAAGGTGGGTCGATGCTCTGTATTTTAGTGAAAACCGCATCATGTTTGGAGGCTTGGTTGAGGAAATAGAGCAACCGAAAGATAATTTGTGATGAGCTGGGTCGAAATTCTGTAATTTTACTTTTTGACTAATTTTTCGGAAACGAGCGATCGTATAACATTTTGGTTTCAGTTGTGGGTAGAGCATTTAAATACCTTTCTTTTGATGTGCATTTTGATTGGGTGGGAAATAGATTTGAAAATGCTACTTTTTCGGCAATGGGTTAGCCCACGATTTTCTCGAAAAACTGAAAAAAAATCATTTTTGTGATTTATGCATCAATTGAAAGGTGGGTCGATGCTCTGTATTTTAGTGAAAACCGCATCATGTTTGGAGGCTTGGTTGAGGAAATAGAGCAATCGAAAGATAATTTGTGATGAGCTGGGTCGAAATTCTGTAATTTTACTTTTTGACTAATTTTTCGGAAACGAGCGATCGTATAACATTTTGGTTTGCAGTTGTGGGTAGAGCATTTAAATACCTTTCTTTTGATGTGTATTTTGATTGGTTGGGAAATAATTTTGAAAATACTACTTTTTTCGGCAAGGGTTAGCCCACGATTTTCTCGAAAAACTGAAAAAAAATCATTTTTGAGATTTATGCATCAATTGAAAGGTGGGTCGATGCTCTGTATTTTAGTGAAAACCGCATCATGTTTGGAGGCTTGGTTGAGGAAATAGAGCAACCGAAAGATAATTTGTGATGAGCTGGGTCGAAATTCTGTAATTTTACTTTTTGACTAATTTTTCGGAAACGAGCGATCGTATAACATTTTGGTTTGCAGTTGTGGGTAGAGCATTTAAATACCTTTCTTTTGATGTGCATTTTGATTGGGTGGAAAATAGATTTGAAAATGCTACTTTTTCGGTAATGGGTTAGCCCACGATTTTCTCGGAAAACTGAAAAAAAAATCATTTTTGTGATTTATGCATCAATTGAAAGGTGGGTCGATGCTCTGTATTTTAGTGAAAACCGCATCATGTTTGGAGGCTTGGTTGAGGAAATAGAGCAACCGATAGATAATTTGTGATGAGCTGGGTCGAAATTCTGTAATTTTACTTTTTGACTAATTTTTCGGAAACGAGCGATCGTATAACATTTTGGTTTGCAGTTGTGGGTAGAGCATTTAAATACCTTTCTTTTGATGTGTATTTTGATTGGTTGGGAAATAATTTTGAAAATACTACTTTTTTCGGCAAGGGTTAGCCCACGATTTTCTCGAAAAACTTTTTTAAAAATCATTTTTGAGATTTATGCATCAATTGAAAGGTGGGTCGATGCTCTGTATTTTAGTGAAAACCGCATCATGTTTGGAGGCTTGGTTGAGGAAATAGAGCAACCGAAAGATAATTTTTGATGAGCTGGGTCGAAATTCTGTAATTTTACTTTTTGACTAATTTTTCGGAAACGAGCGATCGTATAACATTTTGGTTGCAGTTGTGGGTAGAGCATTTAAATACCTTTCTTTTGATGTGTATTTTGATTGGTTGGGAAATAGATTTGAAAATGCTACTTTTTCGGCAAGGGTTAGCCCACGATTTTCTCGAAAAACTGAAAAAAAAAATCATTTTTGTGATTTATGCATCAATTGAAAGGTGGGTCGATGCTCTGTATTTTAGTGAAAACCGCATCATGTTTGGAGGCTTGGTTGAGGAAATAGAGCAACCGAAAGATAATTTGTGATGAGCTGGGTCGAAATTCTGTAATTTTACTTTTTGACTAATTTTTCGGAAACGAGCGATCGTATAACATTTTGGTTTCAGTTGTGGGTAGAGCATTTAAATACCTTTCTTTTGATGTGCATTTTGATTGGGTGGGAAATAGATTTGAAAATGCTACTTTTTCGGCAATGGGTTAGCCCACGATTTTCTCGAAAAACTGAAAAAAAAATCATTTTTGTGATTTATGCATCAATTGAAAGGTGGGTCGATGCTCTGTATTTTAGTGAAAACCGCATCATGTTTGGAGGCTTGGTTGAGGAAATAGAGCAATCGAAAGATAATTTGTGATGAGCTGGGTCGAAATTCTGTAATTTTACTTTTTGACTAATTTTTCGGAAACGAGCGATCGTATAACATTTTGGTTTGCAGTTGTGGGTAGAGCATTTAAATACCTTTCTTTTGATGTGTATTTTGATTGGTTGGGAAATAATTTTGAAAATACTACTTTTTTCGGCAAGGGTTAGCCCACGATTTTCTCGAAAAACTGAAAAAAAAATCATTTTTGTGATTTATGCATCAATTGAAAGGTGGGTCGATGCTCTGTATTTTAGTGAAAACCGCATCATGTTTGGAGGCTTGGTTGAGGAAATAGAGCAACCGAAAGATAATTTGTGATGAGCTGGGTCGAATTCTGTAATTTTACTTTTTGACTAATTTTTCGGAAACGAGCGATCGTATAACATTTTGGTTTGCAGTTGTGGGTAGAGCATTTAAATACCTTTCTTTTGATGTGCATTTTGATTGGGTGGAAAATAGATTTGAAAATGCTACTTTTTTCGGTAATGGGTTAGCCCACGATTTTCTCGGAAAACTGAAAAAAAAATCATTTTTGTGATTTATGCATCAATTGAAAGGTGGGTCGATGCTCTGTATTTTAGTGAAAAACCGCATCATGTTTGGAGGCTTGGTTGAGGAAATAGAGCAACCGAAAGATAATTTGTGATGAGCTGGGTCGAAATTCTGTAATTTTACTTTTTGACTAATTTTTCGGAAACGAGCGATCGTATAACATTTTGGTTTGCAGTTGTGGGTAGAGCATTTAAATACCTTTCTTTTGATGTGTATTTTGATTGGTTGGGAAATAATTTTGAAATACTACTTTTTTCGGCAATGGGTTAGCCCACGATTTTCTCGAAAAACTGAAAAAAAATCATTTTTGTGATTTATGCATCAATTGAAAGGTGGGTCGATGCTCTGTATTTTAGTGAAAACCGCATCATGTTTGGAGGCTTGGTTGAGGAAATAGAGCAACCGAAAGATAATTTGTGATGAGCTGGGTCGAAATTCTGTAATTTTACTTTTTGACTAATTTTTCGGAAACGAGCGATCGTATAACATTTTGGTTTGCAGTTGTGGGTAGAGCATTTAAATACCTTTCTTTTGATGTGCATTTTGATTGGGTGGGAAATAGATTTGAAAATACTACTTTTTCGGCAATGGGTTAGCCCACGATTTTCTCGAAAAACATTTTTAAAAATCATTTTTGAGATTTATGCATCAATTGAAAGGTGGGTCGATGCTCTGTATTTTAGTGAAAACCGCATCATGTTTGGAGGCTTGGTTGAGGAAATAGAGCAACCGAAAGATAATTTTTGATGAGCTGGGTCGAAATTCTGTAATTTTACTTTTTGACTAATTTTTCGGAAACGAGCGATCGTATAACATTTTGGTTGCAGTTGTGGGTAGAGCATTTAAATACCTTTCTTTTGATGGTGTATTTTGATTGGTTGGGAAATAGATTTGAAAATGCTACTTTTTCGGCAAGGGTTAGCCCACGATTTTCTCGAAAAACTGAAAAAAAATCATTTTTGTGATTTATGCATCAATTGAAAGGTGGGTCGATGCTTTGTATTTTAGTGAAAACCGCATCATGTTTGGAGGCTTGGTTGAGGAAATAGAGCAACCGAAAGATAATTTGTGATGAGCTGGGTCGAAATTCTGTAATTTTACTTTTTGACTAATTTTTCGGAAACGAGCGATCGTATAACATTTGGGTTTGCAGTTGTGGGTAGAGCATTTAAATACCTTTCTTTTGATGTGCATTTTGATTGGGTGGGAAATAGTTTTGAAAATACTACTTTTTTCGGCAAGGGTTAGCCCACGATTTTCTCGAAAAACTGAAAAAAAAATCATTTTTGTGATTTATGCATCAATTGAAAGGTGGGTCGATGCTCTGTATTTTTAGTGAAAACCGCATCATGTTTGGAGGCTTGGTTGAGGAAATAGAGCAACCGAAAGATAATTTGTGATGAGCTGGGTCGAAATTCTGTAATTTTACTTTTTGACTAATTTTCGGAAACGAGCGATCGTATAACATTTTGGTTTGCAGTTGTGGGGTAGAGCATTTAAATACCTTTCTTTTGATGTGCATTTTGATTGGGTGGGAAATAGTTTTGAAAATGCTACTTTTTCGGCAATGGGTTAGCCCACGATTTTCTCGAAAAACTGAAAAAAAAATCATTTTTGTGATTTATGCATCAATGGAAAGGTGGGTCGATGCTCTGTATTTTAGTGAAAACCGCATCATGTTTGGAGGCTTGGTTGAGGAAATAGAGCAACCGAAAGATAATTTGTGATGAGCTGGGTCGAAATTCTGTAATTTTACTTTTTGACTAATTTTTCGGAAACGAGCGATCGTATAACATTTTGGTTTCAGTTGTGGGTAGAGCATTTAAATACCTTTCTTTTGATGTGCATTTTGATTGGGTGGGAAATAGATTTGAAAATGCTACTTTTTCGGCAATGGGTTAGCCACGATTTTCTCGAAAAACTGAAAAAAAATCATTTTTGTGATTTATGCATCAATTGAAAGGTGGGTCGATGCTCTGTATTTTAGTGAAAACCGCATCATGTTTGGAGGCTTGGTTGAGGAAATAGAGCAATCGAAAGATAATTTGTGATGAGCTGGGTCGAAATTCTGTAATTTTACTTTTTGACTAATTTTTCGGAAACGAGCGATCGTATAACATTTTGGTTTGCAGTTGTGGGTAGAGCATTTAAATACCTTTCTTTTGATGTGTATTTTGATTGGTTGGGAAATAATTTTGAAAATACTACTTTTTTCGGCAAGGGTTAGCCCACGATTTTCTCGAAAAACTGAAAAAAAAATCATTTTTGTGATTTATGCATCAATTGAAAGGTGGGTCGATGCTCTGTATTTTAGTGAAAACCGCATCATGTTTGGAGGCTTGGTTGAGGAAATAGAGCAACCGAAAGATAATTTGTGATGAGCTGGGTCGAAATTCTGTAATTTTACTTTTTGACTAATTTTTCGGAAACGAGCGATCGTATAACATTTTGGTTTGCAGTTGTGGGTAGAGCATTTAAATACCTTTCTTTTGATGTGCATTTTGATTGGGTGGAAAATAGATTTGAAAATGCTACTTTTTCGGTAATGGGTTAGCCCACGATTTTCTCGGAAAACTGAAAAAAAAATCATTTTTGTGATTTATGCATCAATTGAAAGGTGGGTCGATGCTCTGTATTTTAGTGAAAACCGCATCATGTTTGGAGGCTTGGTTGAGGAAATAGAGCAACCGAAAGATAATTTGTGATGAGCTGGGTCGAAATTCTGTAATTTTACTTTTTGACTAATTTTTCGGAAACGAGCGATTGTATAACATTTTGGTTTCAGTTGTGGGTAGAGCATTTAAATACCTTTCTTTTGATGTGCATTTTGATTGGGTGGGAAATAGATTTGAAAATGCTACTTTTTCGGCAATGGGTTAGCCCACGATTTTCTCGAAAAACTGAAAAAAAATCATTTTTGTGATTTATGCATCAATTGAAAGGTGGGTCGATGCTCTGTATTTTAGTGAAAACCGCATCATGTTTGGAGGCTTGGTTGAGGAAATAGAGCAACCGAAAGATAATTTGTGATGAGCTGGGTCGAAATTCTGTAATTTTACTTTTTGACTAATTTTTCGGAAACGAGCGATCGTATAACATTTTGGTTTGCAGTTGTGGGTAGAGCATTTAAATACCTTTCTTTTGATGTGTATTTTGATTGGTTGGGAAATAATTTTGAAAATACTACTTTTTTCGGCAAGGGTTAGCCCACGATTTTCTCGAAAAACTGAAAAAAAATCATTTTTGTGATTTATGCATCAATTGAAAGGTGGGTCGATGCTCTGTATTTTAGTGAAAAACCGCATCATGTTTGGAGGCTTGGTTGAGGAAATAGAGCAACCGAAAGATAATTTGTGATGAGCTGGGTCGAAATTCTGTAATTTTACTTTTTGACTAATTTTTCGGAAACGAGCGATCGTATAACATTTTGGTTTGCAGTTGTGGGTAGAGCATTTAAATACCTTTCTTTTGATGTGCATTTTGATTGGGTGGGAAATAGATTTGAAAATACTACTTTTTCGGCAATGGGTTAGCCCACGATTTTCTCGAAAAACTTTTTTAAAAATCATTTTTGAGATTTATGCATCAATTGAAAGGTGGGTCGATGCTCTGTATTTTAGTGAAAACCGCATCATGTTTGGAGGCTTGGTTGAGGAAATAGAGCAACCGAAAGATAATTTTTGATGAGCTGGGTCGAAATTCTGTAATTTTACTTTTTGACTAATTTTCGGAAACGAGCGATCGTATAACATTTTGGTTGCAGTTGTGGGTAGAGCATTTAAATACCTTTTCTTTTGATGTGTATTTTGATTGTTGGGAAATAGATTTGAAAATGCTACTTTTTCGGCAAGGGTTAGCCACGATTTTCTCGAAAAACTGAAAAAAAATCATTTTTGTGATTTATGCATCAATTGAAAGGTGGGTCGATGCTTTGTATTTTAGTGAAAACCGCATCATGTTTGGAGGCTTGGTTGAGGAAATAGAGCAACCGAAAGATAATTTGTGATGAGCTGGGTCGAAATTCTGTAATTTTACTTTTTGACTAATTTTTCGGAAAAGAGAGATCGTATAACATTTTGGTTTGCAGTTGTGGGTAGAGCATTTAAATACCTTTCTTTTGATGTGCATTTTGATTGGGTGGGAAATAGTTTTTGAAAATACTACTTTTTTCGGCAAGGGTTAGCCCACGATTTTCTCGAAAAACTGAAAAAAAATCATTTTTGTGATTTATGCATCAATTGAAAGGTGGGTCGATGCTCTGTATTTTAGTGAAAACCGCATCATGTTTGGAGGCTTGGTTGAGGAAATAGAGCAACCGAAAGATAATTTGTGATGAGCTGGGTCGAAATTCTGTAATTTTACTTTTTGACTAATTTTTCGGAAACAAGCGATCGTATAACATTTTGGTTTGCAGTTGTGGGTAGAGCATTTAAATACCTTTCTTTTGATGTGCATTTTGATTGGGTGGAAAATAGTTTTGAAAATACTACTTTTTCGGCAATGGGTTTAGCCCACGATTTTCTCGAAAAACTGAAAAAAAAAATCATTTTTGAGATTTATGCATCAATTGAAAGGTGGGTCGATGCTCTGTATTTTAGTGAAAACCGCATCATGTTTGGAGGCTTGGTTGAGGAAATAGAGCAACCGAAAGATAATTTGTGATGAGCTGGGTCGAAATTCTGTAATTTTACTTTTTGACTAATTTTTCGGAAACGAGCGATCGTATAACATTTTGGTTTGCAGTTGTGGGTAGAGCATTTAAATACCTTTCTTTGATGTGCATTTTGATTGGGTGGGAAATAGATTTGAAAATGCTACTTTTTCGGCAATGGGTTAGCCCACGATTTTCTCGAAAAACTGAAAAAAAATCATTTTTGTGATTTATGCATCAATTGAAAGGTGGGTCGATGCTCTGTATTTTAGTGAAAACCGCATCATGTTTGGAGGCTTGGTTTGAGGAAATAGAGCAACCGAAAGATAATTTGTGATGAGCTGGGTCGAAATTCTGTAATTTACTTTTTGACTAATTTTTCGGAAACGAGCGATCGTATAACATTTTGGTTTGCAGTTGTGGGTAGAGCATTTAAATACCTTTTCTTTTGATGTGTATTTTGATTGGTTGGGAAATAATTTTGAAAATACTCCTTTTTCGGCAAGGGGTTAGCCCACGATTTTCTCGAAAAACTGAAAAAAAAATCATTTTTGTGATTTATGCATCAATTGAAAGGTGGGTCGATGCTCTGTATTTTAGTGAAAACCGCATCATGTTTGGAGGCTTGGTTGAGGAAATAGAGCAACCGAAAGATAATTTGTGATGAGCTGGGTCGAAATTCTGTAATTTTACTTTTTGACTAATTTTTCGGAAACGAGCGATTGTATAACATTTTGGTTTGCAGTTGTGGGTATAGCATTTAAATACCTATCTTTTGATGTGCATTTTGATTGGGTGGGAAATAGTTTTGAAAATACTACTTTTTTCGGCAAGGGTTAGCCCACGATTTTCTCGAAAAACTGAAAAGAAATCATTTTTGTGATTTATGCATCAATTGAAAGGTGGGTCGATGCTCTGTATTTTAGTGAAAACCGCATCATGTTTGGAGGCTTGGTTGAGGAAATAGAGCAACCGAAAGATAATTTGTGATGAGCTGGGTCGAAATTCTGTAATTTTACTTTTTGACTAATTTTTCGGAAACGAGCGATCGTATAACATTTTGGTTTGCAGTTGTGGGTAGAGCATTTAAATACCTTTCTTTTGATGTGCATTTTGATTGGGTGGGAAATAGATTTGAAAATACTACTTTTTCGGCAATGGGTTAGCCCACGATTTTCTTGAAAAACTTTTTTAAAAATCATTTTTGAGATTTATGCATCAATTGAAAGGTGGGTCGATGCTCTGTATTTTAGTGAAAACCGCATCATGTTTGGAGGCTTGGTTGAGGAAATAGAGCAACCGAAAGATAATTTTTGATGAGCTGGGTCGAAATTCTGTAATTTTACTTTTTGACTAATTTTTCGGAAACGAGCGATCGTATAACATTTTGGTTGCAGTTGTGGGTAGAGCATTTAAATACCTTTCTTTTGATGTGTATTTTGATTGGTTGGGAAATAGATTTGAAAATGCTACTTTTTCGGCAAGGGTTAGCCCACGATTTTCTCGAAAAACTGAAAAAAAATCATTTTTGTGATTTATGCATCAATTGAAAGGTGGGTCGATGCTTTGTATTTTAGTGAAAACCGCATCATGTTTGGAGGCTTGGTTGAGGAAATAGAGCAACCGAAAGATAATTTGTGATGAGCTGGGTCGAAATTCTGTAATTTTACTTTTTGACTAATTTTTCGGAAAAGAGAGATCGTATAACATTTTGGTTTGCAGTTGTGGGTAGAGCATTTAAATACCTTTCTTTTGATGTGCATTTTGATTGGGTGGGAAATAGTTTTGAAAATACTACTTTTTTCGGCAAGGGTTAGCCCACGATTTTCTCGAAAAACTGAAAAAAAAATCATTTTTGTGATTTATGCATCAATTGAAAGGTGGGTCGATGCTCTGTATTTTAGTGAAAACCGCATCATGTTTGGAGGCTTGGTTGAGGAAATAGAGCAACCGAAAGATAATTTGTGATGAGCTGGGTCGAAATTCTGTAATTTTATTTTTTGACTAATTTTTCGGAAACAAGCGATCGTATAACATTTTGGTTTGCAGTTGTGGGTAGAGCATTTAAATACCTTTCTTTTGATGTGCATTTTGATTGGGTGGAAAATAGTTTTGAAAATACTACTTTTTCGGCAATGGGTTAGCCCACGATTTTCTCGAAAAACTGAAAAAAAAAATCATTTTTGAGATTTATGCATCAATTGAAAGGTGGGTCGATGCTCTGTATTTTAGTGAAAACCGCATCATGTTTGGAGGCTTGGTTGAGGAAATAGAGCAACCGAAAGATAATTTGTGATGAGCTGGGTCGAAATTCTGTAATTTTACTTTTTGACTAATTTTTCGGAAACGAGCGATCGTATAACATTTTGGTTTGCAGTTGTGGGTAGAGCATTTAAATACCTTTCTTTTGATGTGCATTTTGATTGGGTGGGAAATAGATTTGAAAATGCTACTTTTTTCGGCAAGGGTTAGCCCACGATTTTCTCGAAAAACTGAAAAAAAATCATTTTTGTGATTTATGCATCAATTGAAAGGTGGGTCGATGCTCTGTATTTTAGTGAAAACCGCATCATGTTTGGAGGCTTGGTTGAGGAAATAGAGCAACCGAAAGATAATTTGTGATGAGCTGGGTCGAAATTCTGTAATTTTTACTTTTTGACTAATTTTTCGGAAACGAGCGATCGTATAACATTTTGGTTTGCAGTTGTGGGTAGAGCATTTAAATACCTTTCTTTTGATGTGCATATTGATTGGGCGGAAATAGTTTTGAAAATACTACTTTTTCGGCAATGGGTTAGCCCACGATTTTCTCGAAAAACTGAAAAAAAATAATTTTTGAGATTTATGCATCAATTGAAAGGTGGGTCGATGCTCTGTATTTTAGTGAAAACCGCATCATGTTTGGAGGCTTGGTTGAGAAATAGAGCAACCGAAAGATAATTTGTGATGAGCTGGGTCGAAATTCTGTAATTTTACTTTTTGACTAATTTTTCGGAAACGAGCGATTGTATAACATTTTGGTTTGCAGTTGTGGGTAGAGCATTTAAATACCTTTCTTTTGATGTGCATTTTGATTGGGTGGGAAATAGTTTTGAAAATACTACTTTTCGGCAATGGGTTAGCCCCACGATTTTCTCGAAAAACTGAAAAAAATCATTTTTGAGATTTATGCATCAATTGAAAGGTGGGTCGATGCTCTGTATTTTAGTGAAAACCGCATCATGTTTGGAGGCTTGGTTGAGGAAATAGAGCAACCGAAAGATAATTTGTGATGAGCTGGGTCGAAATTCTGTAATTTTACTTTTTGACTAATTTTTCGGAAACGAGCGATCGTATAACATTTTGGTTTGCTGTTGTGGGTAGAGCATTTAAATACCTTTCTTTTGATGTGCATTTTGATTGGGTGGGAAATAGTTTTAAAAAAATACTACTTTTTCGGCAATGGGTTAGCCCACGATTTTCTCGAAAAACTGAAAAAAAATCATTTTTGAGATTTATGCATCAATTGAAAGGTGGGTCGATGCTCTGTATTTTAGTGACAACCGCATCATGTTTGGAGGCTTGGTTGAGGAAATAGAGCAACCGAAAGATAATTTGTGATGAGCTGGGTCGAAATTCTGTAATTTTACTTTTTGACTAATTTTTCGGAAACGAGAGATCGTATAACATTTTGGTTTGCAGTTGTGGGTAGAGCATTTAAATACCTTTCTTTTGATGTGCATTTTGATTGGGTGGGAAATAATTTTGAAAATACTACTTTTTTCGGCAAGGGTTAGCCCACGATTTTCTCGAAAAACTGAAAAAAAAACATTTTTGTGATTTATGCATCAATTGAAAGGTGGGTCGATGCTCTGTATTTTAGTGAAAAACCGCATCATGTTTGGAGGCTTGGTTGAGGAAATAGAGCAACCGAAAGATAATTTGTGATGAGCTGGGTCGAAATTCTGTAATTTTACTTTTTGACTAATTTTTCGGAAACGAGCGATCGTATAACATTTTGGTTTGCAGTTGTGGGTAGAGCATTTAAATACCTTTCTTTTGATGTGCATTTTGATTGAGTGGGAAATAGTTTTGAAAATACTACTTTTTCGGCAATGGGTTAGCCCACGATTTTCTCGAAAAACTGAAAAAAAATCATTTTTGTGATTTATGCATCAATTGAAAGGTGGGTCGCTGCTCTGTATTTTAGTGAAAACCGTATCATGTTTGGAGGCTTGGTTGAGGAAATAGAGCAACCGAAAGATAATTTGTGATGAGCTGGGTCGAAATTCTGTAATTTTACTTTTTGACTAATTTTTCGGAAACGAGCGATCGTATTACATTTTGGTTTGCAGTTGTGGGTAGAGCATTTAAATACCTTTCTTTTGATGTGCATTTTGATTGGGTGGGAAATAGTTTTGAAAATACTACTTTTTCGGCAAGGGTTAGCCCACGATTTTCTCGAAAAACTGAAAAAAAATCATTTTTGAGATTTATGCATCTATTGAAAGGTGGGTCGATGCTCTGTATTTTAGTGAAAACCGCATCATGTTTGGAGGCTTGGTTGAGGAAATAGAGCAACCGAAAGATAATTTGTGATGAGCTGGGTCGAAATTCTGTAATTTTACTTTTTGACTAATTTTTCGGAAACGAGCGATCGTATAACATTTTGGTTTGCAGTTGTGGGTAGAGCATTTAAATACCTTTCTTTTGATGTGTATTTTGATTGGTTGGGAAATAATTTTGAAAATACTACTTTTTTCGGCAAGGGTTAGCCCACGATTTTCTCGAAAAACTGAAAAAAAAATCATTTTTGTGATGTATGAATCAATTGAAAGGTGGGTCGATGCTCTGTATTTTAGTGAAAACCGCATCATGTTTGGAGGCTTGGTTGAGGAAATAGAGCAACCGAAAGATAATTTGTAATGAGCTGGGTCGAAATTCTGTAATTTTACTTTTAGACTAATTTTTCGGAAACGAGCGATCGTATAACATTTTGGTTTGCAGTTGTGGGTAGAGCATTTAAATACCTTTCTTTTGATGTGCATTTTGATTGGGTGGGAAATAGTTTTGAAAATACTACTTTTTCGGCAAGGGTTAGCCCACGATTTTCTCGAAAAACTGAATAAAAATCATTTTTGAGATTTATGCATCTATTGAAAGGTGGGTCGATGCTCTGTATTTTAGTGAAAACCGCATCATGTTTGGAGGCTTGGTTGAGGAAATAGAGCAACCGAAAGATAATTTGTGATGAGCTGGGTCGAAATTCTGTAATTTTACTTTTTGACTAATTTTTCGGAAACGAGCGATCGTATAACATTTTGGTTTGCAGTTGTGGGTAGAGCATTTAAATACCTTTCTTTTGATGTGTATTTTGATTGGTTGGGAAATAATTTTGAAAATACTACTTTTTTCGGCAAGGGTTAGCCCACGATTTTCTCGAAAAACTGAAAAAAAAAATCATTTTTGTGATGTATGAATCAATTGAAAGGTGGGTCGATGCTCTGTATTTTAGTGAAAACCGCATCATGTTTGGAGGCTTGGTTGAGGAAATAGAGCAACCGAAAGATAATTTGTGATGAGCTGGGTCGAAATTCTGTAATTTTACTTTTTGACTAATTTTTCGGAAACGAGCGATCGTATAACATTTTGGTTTGCAGTTGTGGGTGAAAGGTGGGTCGATGCTCTGTATTTTAGTGAAAACCGCATCATGTTTGGAGGCTTGGTTGAGGAAATAGAGCAACCGAAAGATAATTTGTGATGAGCTGGGTCGAAATTCTGTAATTTTACTTTTTGACTAATTTTTCGGAAACGAGCGATCGTATAACATTTTGGTTTGCAGTTGTGGGTAGAGCATTTAAATACCTTTCTTTTGATGTGCATTTTGATTGAGTGGGAAATAGTTTTGAAAATACTACTTTTTCGGCAATGGGTTAGCCCACGATTTTCTCGAAAAACTGAAAAAAAATCATTTTTGTGATTTATGCATCAATTGAAAGGTGGGTCGATGCTCTGTATTTTAGTGAAAACCGTATCATGTTTGGAGGCTTGGTTGAGGAAATAGAGCAACCGAAAGATAATTTGTGATGAGCTGGGTCGAAATTCTGTAATTTTACTTTTTGACTAATTTTTCGGAAACGAGCGATCGTATTACATTTTGGTTTGCAGTTGTGGGTAGAGCATTTAAATACCTTTCTTTTGATGTGCATTTTGATTGGGTGGGAAATAGATTTGAAAATGCTACTTTTTCGGCAATGGGTTAGCCCACGATTTTCTCGAAAAACTGAAAAAAAATCATTTTTGTGATTTATGCATCAATTGAAAGGTGGGTCGATGCTCTGTATTTTAGTGAAAACCGCATCATGTTTGGAGGCTTGGTTGAGGAAATAGAGCAACCGAAAGATAATTTGTGATGAGCTGGGTCGAAATTCTGTAATTTTACTTTTTGACTAATTTTTCGGAAACGAGCGATCGTATAACATTTTGGTTTGCAGTTGTGGGTAGAGCATTTAAATATCTTTCTTTTGATGTGCATTTTGATTGGGTGGGAAATAGTTTTAAAAATACTACTTTTTCGGCAAGGGTTAGCCCACGATTTTCTCGAAAAACTGAAAAAAAATCATTTTTGAGATTTATGCATCAATTAAAAGGTATGCTCTGTATTTTAGTGAAAACCGCATCATGTTTGGAGGTTTGGTTGAGGAAATAGAGCAACCGAAAGATAATTTGTGATGAGCTGGGTCGAAATTCAGTAATTTTACTTTTTGACTAATTTTTCGGAAACGAGCGATCGTATAACATTTTGGTTTGCAGTTGTGGGTAGAGCATTTAAATACCTTTCTTTTGATGTGCATTTTGATTGGGTGGGAAATAGTTTTGAAAATACTACTTTTTTCGGCAAGGGTTAGCCCACGATTTTCTCGAAAAACTGAAACAAAATCATTTTTGTGATTTATGCATCAATTGAAAGGTGGGTCGATGCTCTGTATTTTAGTGAAAACCGCATCATGTTTGGAGGCTTGGTTGAGGAAATAGAGCAACCGAAAGATAATTTGTGATGAGCTGGGTCGAAATTCTGTAATTTTACTTTTTGACTAATTTTTCGGAAACGAGCGATCGTATAACATTTTGGTTTGCAGTTGTGGGTAGAGCATTTAAATACCTTTCTTTTGATGTGCATTTTGATTGGGTGGGAAATAGTTTTAAAAAAATACTACTTTTTCGGCAATGGGTTAGCCCACGATTTTCTCGAAAAACTGAAAAAAAATCATTTTTGAGATTTATGCATCAATTGAAAGGTGGGTCGATGCTCTGTATTTTAGTGAAAACCGCATCATGTTTGGAGGCTTGGTTGAGGAAATAGAGCAACCGAAAGATAATTTGTGATGAGCTGGGTCGAAATTCTGTAATTTTACTTTTTGACTAATTTTTCGGAAACGAGCGATCGTATAACATTTTGGTTTGCAGTTGTGGGTAGAGCATTTAAATACCTTTCTTTTGATGTGCATTTTGATTGGGTGGGAAATAGTTTTGAAAATACTACTTTTTCGGCAATGGGTTAGCCCACGATTTTCTCGAAAAACTGAAAAAAAATCATTTTTGTGATTTATGCATCAATTGAAAGGTGGGTCGATGCTCTGTATTTTAGTGAAAACCGCATCATGTTTGGAGGCTTGGTTGAGGAAATAGAGCAACCGAAAGATAATTTGTGATGAGCTGGGTCGAAATTCTGTAATTTTACTTTTTGACTAATTTTTCGGAAACGAGCGATCGTATAACATTTTGGTTTGCAGTTGTGGGTAGAGCATTTAAATACCTTTCTTTTGATGTGTATTTTGATTGGTTGGGAAATAATTTTGAAAATACTACTTTTTTCGGCAAGGGTTAGCCCACGATTTTCTCGAAAAACTGAAAAAAATCATTTTTGAGATTTATGCATCAATTGAAAGGTGGGTCGATGATCTGTATTTTAGTGAAAACCGCATCATGTTTGGAGGCTTGGTTGAGGAAATAGAGCAACCGAAAGATAATTTGTGATGAGCTGGGTCGAAATTCTGTAATTTTACTTTTTGACTAATTTTTCGGAAACGAGCGATCGTATAACATTTTGGTTTGCAGTTGTGGGTAGAGCATTTAAATACCTTTCTTTTGATGTGCATTTTGATTGGGTGGGAAATAGTTTTGAAAATACTACTTTTTCGGCAAGGGTTAGCCCACGATTTTCTCGAAAAACTGAAAAAAAATCATTTTTGAGATTTATGCATCTATTGAAAGGTGGGTCGATGCTCTGTATTTTAGTGAAAACCGCATCATGTTTGGAGGCTTGGTTGAGGAAATAGAGCAACCGAAAGATAATTTGTGATGAGCTGGGTCGAAATTCTCTAATTTTACTTTTTGACTAATTTTTCGGAAACGAGCGATCGTATAACATTTTGGTTTGCAGTTGTGGGTAGAGCATTTAAATACCTTTCTTTTGATGTGTATTTTGATTGGTTGGGAAATAATTTTGAAAATACTACTTTTTTCGGCAAGGGTTAGCCCACGATTTTCTCGAAAAACTGAAAAAAAAATCATTTTTGTGATGTATGAATCAATTGAAAGGTGGGTCGATGCTCTGTATTTTAGTGAAAACCGCATCATGTTTGGAGGCTTGGTTGAGGAAATAGAGCAACCGAAAGATAATTTGTAATGAGCTGGGTCGAAATTCTGTAATTTTACTTTTAGACTAATTTTTCGGAAACGAGCGATCGTATAGCATTTTGGTTTGCAGTTGTGGGTAGAGCATTTAAATACCTTTCTTTTGATGTGCATTTTGATTGGGTGGGAAATAGTTTTGAAAATACTACTTTTTCGGCAAGGGTTAGCCCACGATTTTCTCGAAAAACTGAATAAAAATCATTTTTGAGATTTATGCATCTATTGAAAGGTGGGTCGATGCTCTGTATTTTAGTGAAAACCGCATCATGTTTGGAGGCTTGGTTGAGGAAATAGAGCAACCGAAAGATAATTTGTGATGAGCTGGGTCGAAATTCTGTAATTTTACTTTTTGACTAATTTTTCGGAAACGAGCGATCGTATAACATTTTGGTTTGCAGTTGTGGGTAGAGCATTTAAATACCTTTCTTTTGATGTGTATTTTGATTGGTTGGGAAATAATTTTGAAAATACTACTTTTTTCGGCAAGGGTTAGCCCACGATTTTCTCGAAAAACTGAAAAAAAAATCATTTTTGTGATGTATGAATCAATTGAAAGGTGGGTCGATGCTCTGTATTTTAGTGAAAACCGCATCATGTTTGGAGGCTTGGTTGAGGAAATAGAGCAACCGAAAGATAATTTGTGATGAGCTGGGTCGAAATTCTGTAATTTTACTTTTTGACTAATTTTTCGGAAACGAGCGATCGTATAACATTTTGGTTTGCAGTTGTGGGTGAAAGGTGGGTCGATGCTCTGTATTTTAGTGAAAACCGCATCATGTTTGGAGGCTTGGTTGAGGAAATAGAGCAACCGAAAGATAATTTGTGATGAGCTGGGTCGAAATTCTGTAATTTCACTTTTTGACTAATTTTTCGGAAACGAGCGATCGTATAACATTTTGGTTTGCAGTTGTGGGTAGAGCATTTAAATACCTTTCTTTTGATGTGCATTTTGATTGAGTGGGAAATAGTTTTGAAAATACTACTTTTTCGGCAATGGGTTAGCCCACGATTTTCTCGAAAAACTGAAAAAAAAATCATTTTTGTGATTTATGCATCAATTGAAAGGTGGGTCGATGCTCTGTATTTTAGTGAAAACCGTATCATGTTTGGAGGCTTGGTTGAGGAAATAGAGCAACCGAAAGATAATTTGTGATGAGCTGGGTCGAAATTCTGTAATTTTACTTTTTGACTAATTTTTCGGAAACGAGCGATCGTATTACATTTTGGTTTGCAGTTGTGGGTAGAGCATTTAAATACCTTTCTTTTGATGTGCATTTTGATTGGGTGGGAAATAGATTTGAAAATGCTACTTTTTCGGCAATGGGTTAGCCCACGATTTTCTCGAAAAACTGAAAAAAAAATCATTTTTGTGATTTATGCATCAATTGAAAGGTGGGTCGATGCTCTGTATTTTAGTGAAAACCGCATCATGTTTGGAGGCTTGGTTGAGGAAATAGAGCAACCGAAAGATAATTTGTGATGAGCTGGGTCGAAATTCTGTAATTTTACTTTTTGACTAATTTTTCGGAAACGAGCGATCGTATAACATTTTGGTTTGCAGTTGTGGGTAGAGCATTTAAATACCTTTCTTTTGATGTGCATTTTGATTGGGTGGGAAATAGTTTTAAAAATACTACTTTTTCGGCAAGGGTTAGCCCACGATTTTCTCGAAAAACTGAAAAAAAATCATTTTTGAGATTTATGCATCAATTAAAAGGTATGCTCTGTATTTTAGTGAAAACCGCATCATGTTTGGAGGCTTGGTTGAGGAAATAGAGCAACCGAAAGATAATTTGTGATGAGCTGGGTCGAAATTCAGTAATTTTACTTTTTGACTAATTTTTCGGAAACGAGCGATCGTATAACATTTTGGTTTGCAGTTGTGGGTAGAGCATTTAAATACCTTTCTTTTGATGTGCATTTTGATTGGGTGGGAAATAGTTTTGAAAATACTACTTTTTTCGGCAAGGGTTAGCCCACGATTTTCTCGAAAAACTGAAACAAAATCATTTTTGTGATTTATGCATCAATTGAAAGGTGGGTCGATGCTCTGTATTTTAGTGAAAACCGCATCATGTTTGGAGGCTTGGTTGAGGAAATAGAGCAACCGAAAGATAATTTGTGATGAGCTGGGTCGAAATTCTGTAATTTTACTTTTTGACTAATTTTTCGGAAACGAGCGATCGTATAACATTTTGGTTTGCAGTTGTGGGTAGAGCATTTAAATACCTTTCTTTTGATGTGCATTTTGATTGGGTGGGAAATAGATTTGAAAATGCTACTTTTTCGGCAATGGGTTAGCCCACGATTTTCTCGAAAAACTGAAAAAAAATCATTTTTGTGATTTATGCATCAATTGAAAGGTGGGTCGATGCTCTGTATTTTAGTGAAAATCGCATCATGTTTGGAGGCTTGGTTGAGGAAATAGAGCAACCGAAAGATAATTTGTGATGAGCTGGGTCGAAATTCTGTAATTTTACTTTTTGACTAATTTTTCGGAAACGAGCGATCGTATAACATTTTGGTTTTCAGTTGTGGGTAGAGCATTTAAATACCTTTCTTTTGATGTGTATTTTGATTGGGTGGGAAATAGTTGTGAAAATACTACTTTTTTCGGAAAGGGTTAGCCCACGGTTTTCTCGAAAAACTGAAAAAAAATCATTTTTGTGATTTATGCATCAATTGAAAGGTGGGTCGATGCTCTGTATTTTAGTGAAAACCGCATCATGTTTGGAGGCTTGGTTGAGGAAATAGAGCAACCGAAAGATAATTTGTGATGAGCTGGGTCGAAATTCTGTAATTTTACTTTTTTACTAATTTTTCGGAAACGAGCGATCGTATAACATTTTGGTTTGCAGTTGTGGGTAGAGCATTTAAATACCTTTCTTTTGATGTGCATTTTGATTGGGTGGGAAATAGTTTTGAAAATACTACTTTTTCGGCAATGGGTTAGCCCACGATTTTCTCGAAAAACTGAAAAAAAATCATTTTTGTGATTTATGCATCAATTGAAAGGTGGGTCGATGCTCTGTATTTTAGTGAAAACCGCATCATGTTTGGAGGCTTGGTTGAGGAAATAGAGCAACCGAAAGATAATTTGTGATGAGCTGGGTCGAAATTCTGTAATTTTACTTTTTGACTAATTTTTCGGAAACGAGCGATCGTATAACATTTTGGTTTGCAGTTGTGGGTAGAGCATTTAAATACCTTTCTTTTGATGTGTATTTTGATTGGGTGGGAAATAGTTGTGAAAATACTACTTTTTTCGGCAAGCCCACGATTTTCTCGAAAAACTGAAAAAAAAATCATTTTTGTGATTTATGCATCAATTGAAAGGTGGGTCGATGCTCTGTATTTTAGTGAAAACCGCATCATGTTTGGAGGCTTGGTTGAGGAAATAGAGCAACCGAAAGATAATTTGTGATGAGCTGGGTCGAAATTCTGTAATTTTACTTTTTTACTAATTTTTCGGAAACGAGCGATCGTATAACATTTTGGTTTGCAGTTGTGGGTAGAGCATTTAAATACCTTTCTTTTGATGTGCATTTTGATTGGGTGGGAAATAGTTTTGAAAATACTACTTTTTTCGGCAATGGGTTAGCCCACGATTTTCTCGAAAAACTTTTTTAAAAATCATTTTTGTGATTTATGCATCAATTGAATGGTGGGTCGATGCTCTGTATTTTAGTGAAAACCGTATCATGTTTGGAGGCTTGGTTGAGGAAATAGAGCAACCGAAAGATAATTTGTGATGAGCTGGGTCGAAATTCTGTAATTTCACTTTTTGACTAATTTTTCGGAAACGAGCGATCGTATAACATTTTGGTTTGCAGTTGTGGGTAGAGCATTTAAATACCTTTCTTTTGATGTGCATTTTGATTGGGTGGGAAATAGATTTGAAAATGCTACTTTTTCGGCAATGGGTTAGCCCACGATTTTCTCGAAAAACTGAAAAAAAAAATCATTTTTGTGATTTATGCATCAATTGAAAGGTGGGTCGATGCTCTGTATTTTAGTGAAAACCGCATCATGTTTGGAGGCTTGGTTGAGGAAATAGAGCAACCGAAAGATAATTTGTGATGAGCTGGGTCGAAATTCTGTAATTTTACTTTTTGACTAATTTTTCGGAAACGAGCGATCGTATAACATTTTGGTTTGCAGTTGTGGGTAGAGCATTTAAATACCTTTCTTTTGATGTGCATTTTGATTGGGTGGGAAATAGATTTGAAAATGCTACTTTTTCGGCAATGGGTTAGCCCACGATTTTCTCGAAAAACTGAAAAAAAATCATTTTTGTGATTTATGCATCAATTGAAAGGTGGGTCGATGCTCTGTATTTTAGTGAAAATCGCATCATGTTTGGAGGCTTGGTTGAGGAAATAGAGCAACCGAAAGATAATTTGTGATGAGCTGGGTCGAAATTCTGTAATTTTACTTTTTGACTAATTTTTCGGAAACGAGCGATCGTATAACATTTTGGTTTGCAGTTGTGGGTAGAGCATTTAAATACCTTTCTTTTGATGTGTATTTTGATTGGGTGGGAAATAGTTGTGAAAATACTACTTTTTTCGGAAAGGGTTAGCCCACGGTTTTCTCGAAAAACTGAAAAAAAATCATTTTTGTGATTTATGCATCAATTGAAAGGTGGGTCGATGCTCTGTATTTTAGTGAAAACCGCATCATGTTTGGAGGCTTGGTTGAGGAAATAGAGCAACCGAAAGATAATTTGTGATGAGCTGGGTCGAAATTCTGTAATTTTACTTTTTTACTAATTTTTCGGAAACGAGCGATCGTATAACATTTTGGTTTGCAGTTGTGGGTAGAGCATTTAAATACCTTTCTTTTGATGTGCATTTTGATTGGGTGGGAAATAGTTTTGAAAATACTACTTTTTCGGCAATGGGTTAGCCCACGATTTTCTCGAAAAACTGAAAAAAAATCATTTTTGTGATTTATGCATCAATTGAAAGGTGGGTCGATGCTCTGTATTTTAGTGAAAACCGCATCATGTTTGGAGGCTTGGTTGAGGAAATAGAGCAACCGAAAGATAATTTGTGATGAGCTGGGTCGAAATTCTGTAATTTTACTTTTTGACTAATTTTTCGGAAACGAGCGATCGTATAACATTTTGGTTTGCAGTTGTGGGTAGAGCATTTAAATACCTTTCTTTTGATGTGTATTTTGATTGGGTGGGAAATAGTTGTGAAAATACTACTTTTTTCGGCAAGCCCACGATTTTCTCGAAAAACTGAAAAAAAAAAATCATTTTTGTGATTTATGCATCAATTGAAAGGTGGGTCGATGCTCTGTATTTTAGTGAAAACCGTATCATGTTTGGAGGCTTGGTTGAGGAAATAGAGCAACCGAAAGATAATTTGTGATGAGCTGGGTCGAAATTCTGTAATTTCACTTTTTGACTAATTTTTCGGAAACGAGCGATCGTATAACATTTTGGTTTGCAGTTGTGGGTAGAGCATTTAAATACCTTTCTTTTGATGTGCATTTTGATTGGGTGGGAAATAGATTTGAAAATGTTACTTTTTCGGCAATGGGTTAGCCCACGATTTTCTCGAAAAACTGAAAAAAAAATCATTTTTGTGATTTATGCATCAATTGAAAGGTGGGTCGATGCTCTGTATTTTAGTGAAAACCGCATCATGTTTGGAGGCTTGGTTGAGGAAATAGAGCAACCGAAAGATAATTTGTGATGAGCTGGGTCGAAATTCTGTAATTTTACTTTTTGACTAATTTTTCGGAAACGAGCGATCGTATAACATTTTGGTTTGCAGTTGTGGGTAGAGCATTTAAATACTTTTCTTTTGATGTGCATTTTGATTGGGTGGGAAATAGTTTTAAAAATACTACTTTTTCGGCAAGGGTTAGCCCACGATTTTCTCGAAAAACTGAAAAAAAATCATTTTTGAGATTTATGCATCAATTAAAAGGTGGGTCGATGCTCTGTATTTTAGTGAAAACCGCATCATGTTTGGAGGCTTGGTTGAGGAAATAGAGCAACCGAAAGATAATTTGTGATGAGCTGGGTCGAAATTCAGTAATTTTACTTTTTGACTAATTTTTCGGAAACGAGCGATCGTATAACATTTTGGTTTGCAGTTGTGGGTAGAGCATTTAAATACCTTTCTTTTGATGTGCATTTTGATTGGGTGGGAAATAGTTTTGAAAATACTACTTTTTTCGGCAAGGGTTAGCCCACGATTTTCTCGAAAAACTGAAACAAAATCATTTTTGTGATTTATGCATCAATTGAAAGGTGGGTCGATGCTCTGTATTTTAGTGAAAACCGCATCATGTTTGGAGGCTTGGTTGAGGAAATAGAGCAACCGAAAGATAATTTGTGATGAGCTGGGTCGAAATTCTGTAATTTTACTTTTTGACTAATTTTTCGGAAACGAGCGATCGTATAACATTTTGGTTTGCAGTTGTGGGTAGAGCATTTAAATACCTTTCTTTTGATGTGCATTTTGATTGGGTGGGAAATAGATTTGAAAATGCTACTTTTTCGGCAATGGGTTAGCCCACGATTTTCTCGAAAAACTGAAAAAAAATCATTTTTGTGATTTATGCATCAATTGAAAGGTGGGTCGATGCTCTGTATTTTAGTGAAAACCGCATCATGTTTGGAGGCTTGGTTGAGGAAATAGAGCAACCGAAAGATAATTTGTGATGAGCTGGGTCGAAATTCTATAATTTTACTTTTTGACTAATTTTTCGGAAACGAGCGATCGTATAACATTTTGGTTTGCAGTTGTGGGTAGAGCATTTAAATACCTTTCTTTTGATGTGCATTTTGATTGGGTGGGAAATAGATTTGAAAATACTACTTTTTCGGCAATGGGTTAGCCCACGATTTTCTCGAAAAACTGAAAAAAAATCATTTTTGTGATTTATGCATCAATTGAAAGGTGGGTCGATGCTCTGTATTTTAGTGAAAACCGCATCATGTTTGGAGGCTTGGTTGAGGAAATAGAGCAACCGAAAGATAATTTGTGATGAGCTGGGTCGAAATTCTGTAATTTTACTTTTTGACTAATTTTTCGGAAACGAGCGATCGTATAACATTTTGGTTTGCAGTTGTGGGTAGAGCATTTAAATACCTTTCTTTTAATGTGCATTTTGATTGGGTGGGAAATAGATTTGAAAATGCTACTTTTTCGGCAAGGGTTAGCCCACGATTTTCTCGAAAAAATGAAAAAAAAAAATCATTTTTGTGATTTATGCATCAATTGAAAGGTGGGTCGATGCTCTGTATTTTAGTGAAAACCACATCATGTTTGGAGGCTTGGTTGAGGAAATAGAGCAACCGAAAGATAATTTGTGATGAGCTGGGTCGAAATTCTGTAATTTTACTTTTTGACTAATTTTTCGGAAACGAGCGATCGTATAACATTTTAGTTTGCAGTTGTGGGTAGAGCATTTAAATACCTTTCTTTTGATGTGCATTTTGATTGGGTGGGAAATAGTTTTGAAAATACTACTTTTTTCGGCAAGGGTTAGCCCACGATTTTCTCGAAAAACTGAAACAAAATCATTTTTGTGATTTATGCATCAATTGAAAGGTGGGTCGATGCTCTGTATTTTAGTGAAAACCGCATCATGTTTGGAGGCTTGGTTGAGGAAATAGAGCAACCGAAAGATAATTTGTGATGAGCTGGGTCGAAATTCAGTAATTTTACTTTTTGACTAATTTTTCGGAAACGAGCGATCGTATAACATTTTAGTTTGCAGTTGTGGGTAGAGCATTTAAATACCTTTCTTTTGATGTGCATTTTGATTGGGTGGGAAATAGTTTTGAAAATACTACTTTTTTCGGCAAGGGTTAGCCCACGATTTTCTCGAAAAACTGAAACAAAATCATTTTTGTGATTTATGCATCAATTGAAAGGTGGGTCGATGCTCTGTATTTTAGTGAAAACCGCATCATGTTTGGAGGCTTGGTTGAGGGAAATAGAGCAACCGAAAGATAATTTGTGATGAGCTGGGTCGAAATTCTGTAATTTTACTTTTTGACTAATTTTTCGGAAACGAGCGATCGTATAACATTTTGGTTTGCAGTTGTGGGTAGAGCATTTAAATACCTTTCTTTTGATGTGCATTTTGATTGGGTGGGAAATAGATTTGAAAATGCTACTTTTTCGGCAATGGGTTAGCCCACGATTTTCTCGAAAAAACTGAAAAAAAATCATTTTTGTGATTTATGCATCATTGAAAGGTGGGTCGATGCTCTGTATTTTAGTGAAAACCGCATCATGTTTGAGGGCTGGTTGAGGAAATAGAGCAACCGAAAGATAATTTGTGATGAGCTGGGTCGAAATTCTGTAATTTTACTTTTTGACTAATTTTTCGGAAACGAGCGATCGTATAACATTTTGGTTTTGCAGTTGTGGGTAGAGCATTTAATACCTTTCTTTTGATGTGCATTTGATTGGGTGGGAAATAGATTTGAAAATACTACTTTTTCGGCAATGGGTTAGCCCACGATTTTCTCGAAAAACTGAAAAAAAACTCATTTTTGTGATTTATGCATCAATTGAAAGGTGGGTCGATGCTCTGTATTTTAGTGAAAACCGCATCATGTTTGGAGGCTTGGTTGAGGAAATAGAGCAACCGAAAGATAATTGTGATGAGCTGGGTCGAAATTCTGTAATTTTACTTTTTGACTAATTTTTCGGAAACGAGCGATCGTATAACATTTTAGTTTGCAGTTGTGGTGTAGAGCATTTAAATACCTTTCTTTTGATGTGCATTTTGATTGGGTGGAAATACTTTTAAAAATACTACTTTTTCGGCAAGGGTTAGCCCACGATTTTCTCGAAAAACTGAAAAAAAATCATTTTTGAGATTTATGCATCAATTAAAAGGTGGGTCGATGCTCTGTATTTTAGTGAAAACCGCATCATGTTTGGAGGCTTGGTTGAGGAAATAGAGCAACCGAAAGATAATTTGTGATGAGCTGGGTCGAAATTCAGTAATTTTACTTTTTGACTAATTTTTCGGAAACGAGCGATCGTATAACATTTTAGTTTGCAGTTGTGGGTAGAGCATTTAAATACCTTTCTTTTGATGTGCATTTTGATTGGGTGGGAAATAGTTTTGAAAATACTACTTTTTTCGGCAAGGGTTAGCCCACGATTTTCTCGAAAAACTGAAACAAAATCATTTTTGTGATTTATGCATCAATTGAAAGGTGGGTCGATGCTCTGTATTTTAGTGAAAACCGCATCATGTTTGGAGGCTTGGTTGAGGAAATAGAGCAACCGAAAGATAATTTGTGATGAGCTGGGTCGAAATTCTGTAATTTTACTTTTTGACTAATTTTTCGGAAACGAGCGATCGTATAACATTTTGGTTTGCAGTTGTGGGTAGAGCATTTAAATACCTTTCTTTTGATGTGCATTTTGATTGGGTGGGAAATAGATTTGAAAATGCTACTTTTTCGGCAATGGGTTAGCCCACGATTTTCTCGAAAAACTGAAAAAAAATCATTTTTGTGATTTATGCATCAATTGAAAGGTGGGTCGATGCTCTGTATTTTAGTGAAAACCGCATCATGTTTGGAGGCTTGGTTGAGGAAATAGAGCAACCGAAAGATAATTTGTGATGAGCTGGGTCGAAATTCTGTAATTTTACTTTTTGACTAATTTTTCGGAAACGAGCGATCGTATAACATTTTGGTTTGCAGTTGTGGGTAGAGCATTTAAATACCTTTCTTTTGATGTGCATTTTGATTGGGTGGGAAATAGATTTGAAAATACTACTTTTTCGGCAATGGGTTAGCCCACGATTTTCTCGAAAAACTGAAAAAAAATCATTTTTGTGATTTATGCATCAATTGAAAGGTGGGTCGATGCTCTGTATTTTAGTGAAAACCGCATCATGTTTGGAGGCTTGGTTGAGGAAATAGAGCAACCGAAAGATAATTTGTGATGAGCTGGGTCGAAATTCTGTAATTTTACTTTTTGACTAATTTTTCGGAAACGAGCGATCGTATAACATTTTGGTTTGCAGTTGTGGGTAGAGCATTTAAATACCTTTCTTTTGATGTGCATTTTGATTGGGTGGGAAATAGATTTGAAAATGCTACTTTTTCGGCAAGGGTTAGCCCACGATTTTCTCGAAAAAATGAAAAAAAATCATTTTTGTGATTTATGCATCAATTGAAAGGTGGGTCGATGCTCTGTATTTTAGTGAAAACCGCATCATGTTTGGAGGCTTGGTTGAGGAAATAGAGCAACCGAAAGATAATTTGTGATGAGCTGGGTCGAAATTCTGTAATTTTACTTTTTGACTAATTTTTCGGAAACGAGCGATCGTATAACATTTTGGTTTGCAGTTGTGGGTAGAGCATTTAAATACCTTTCTTTTGATGTGTATTTTGATTGGTTGGGAAATAATTTTGAAAATACTACTTTTTTCGGCAAGGGTTAGCCCACGATTTTCTCGAAAAACTGAAAAAAAATCATTTTTGTGATTTATGCATCAATTGAAAGGTGGGTCGATGCTCTGCATTTTAGTGAAAACCGCATCATGTTTGGAGGCTTGGTTGAGGAAATAGAGCAACCGAAAGATAATTTGTGATGAGCTGGGTCGAAATTCTGTAATTTTACTTTTTGACTAATTTTTCGGAAACGAGCGATCGTATAACATTTTGGTTTGCAGTTGTGGGTAGAGCATTTAAATACCTTTCTTTTGATGTGCATTTTGATTGGGTGGGAAATAGATTTGAAAATACTACTTTTTCGGCAATGGGTTAGCCCACGATTTTCTCAAAAAACTGAAAAAAAATCATTTTTGTGATTTATGCATCAATTGAAAGGTGGGTCGATGCTCTGTATTTTAGTGAAAACCGCATCATGTTTGGAGGCTTGGTTGAGGAAATAGAGCAACCGAAAGATAATTTGTGATGAGCTGGTTCGAAATTCTGTAATTTTACTTTTTGACCAATTTTTCGGAAACGAGCGATCGTATAACATTTTGGTTTGCAGTTGTGGGTAGAGCATTTAAATACCTTTCTTTTGATGTGCATTTTGCAGTTGTGGGTAGAGCATTTAAATACCTTTCTTTTGATGTGCATTTTGATTTGGTGGGAAATAGTTTTGAAAATACTACTTTTTCGGCAAGGGTTAGCCCACGATTTTCTCGAAAAACTGAAAAAAAATCATTTTTGAGATTTATGCATCAATTAAAAGGTGGGTCGATGCTCTGTATTTTAGTGAAAACCGCATCATGTTTGGAGGCTTGGTTGAGGAAATAGAGCAACCGAAAGATAATTTGTGATGAGCTGGGTCGAAATTCTGTAATTTTACTTTTTGACTAATTTTTCGGAAACGAGCGATCGTATAACATTTTGGTTTGCAGTTGTGGGTAGAGCATTTAAATACCTTTCTTTTGATGTGCATTTTGATTGGGTGGGAAATAGTTTTGAAAATACTACTTTTTTCGGCAAGGGTTAGCCCACGATTTTCTCGAAAAACTGAAAAAAAATCATTTTTGTGATTTATGCATCAATTGAAAGGTGGGTCGATGCTCTGTATTTTAGTGAAAACCGCATCATGTTTGGAGGCTTGGTTGAGGAAATAGAGCAACCGAAAGATAATTTGCGATGAGCTGGGTCGAAATTCTGTAATTTTACTTTTTGACTAATTTTTCGGAAACGAGCGATCGTATAACATTTTGGTTTGCAGTTGTGGGTAGAGCATTTAAATACCTTTCTTTTGATGTGCATTTTGATTGGGTGGGAAATAGATTTGAAAATACTACTTTTTCGGCAAGGGTTAGCCCACGATTTTCTCGAAAAACTGAAAAAAAATCATTTTTGAGATTTATGCATCAATTGAAAGGTGGGTCGATGCTCTGTATTTTAGTGAAAACCGCATCATGTTTGGAGGCTTGGTTGAGGAAATAGAGCAACCGAAAGATAATTTGTGATGAGCTGGGTCGAAATTCTGTAATTTTACTTTTTGACTAATTTTTCGGAAACGAGCGATCGTATAACATTTTAGTTGCAGTTGTGGGTAGAGCATTTAAATACCTTTCTTTTGATGTGCATTTTGATTGGGTGGGAAATAGTTTTGAAAATACTACTTTTTTCGGCAAGGGTTAGCCCACGATTTTCTCGAAAAACTGAAAAAAAATCATTTTTGAGATTTATGCATCAATTGAAAGGTGGGTCGATGCTCTGTATTTTAGTGAAAACCGCATCATGTTTGGAGGCTTGGTTGAGAAAATAGAGCAACCGAAAGATAATTTGTGATGAGCTGGGTCGAAATTCTGTAATTTTACTTTTTGACTAATTTTTCGGAAAAGAGAGATCGTATAACATTTTGGTTTGCAGTTGTGGGTAGAGCATTTAAATACCTTTCTTTTGATGTGCATTTTGATTGGGTGGGAAATAGTTTTGAAAATACTACTTTTTCGGCTAGGGTTAGCCCACGATTTTCTCGAAAAACTGAAAAAAAATCATTTTTGAGATTTATGCATCAATTGAAAGGTGGGTCGATGCTCTGTATTTTAGTGAAAACCGCATCATGTTTGGAGGCTTGGTTGAGGAAATAGAGCAACCGAAAGATAATTTGTGATGAGCTGGGTCGAAATTCTGTAATTTTACTTTTTGACTAATTTTCCGGAAAAGAGAGATCGTATAACATTTTGGTTTGCAGTTGTGGGTAGAGCATTTAAATACCTTTCTTTTGATGTGCATTTTGATTGGGTGGGAAATAGATTTGAAAATACTACTTTTTTCGGCAAGGGTTAGCCCACGATTTTCTCGAAAAACTGAAAAAAATCATTTTTGTGATTTATGCATCAATTGAAAGGTGGGTCGATGCTCTGTATTTTAGTGAAAACCGCATCATGTTTGGAGGCTTGGTTGAGGAAATAGAGCAACCGAAAGATAATTTGTGATGAGCTGGGTCGAAATTCTGTAATTTTACTTTTTGACTAATTTTTCGGAAAAGAGAGATCGTATAACATTTTGGTTTGCAGTTGTGGGTAGAGCATTTAAATACCTTTCTTTTGATGTGCATTTTGATTGGGTGGGAAATAGATTTGAAAATGCTACTTTTTCGGCAAGGGTTAGCCCACGATTTGCTCGAAAAACTGAAAAAAAATCATTTTTGTGATTTATGCATCAATTGAAAGGTGGGTCGATGCTCTGTATTTTAGTGAAAACCGCATCATGTTTGGAGGCTTGGTTGAGGAAATAGAGCAACCGAAAGATAATTTGTGATGAGCTGGGTCGAAATTCTGTAATTTTACTTTTTGACTAATTTTTCGGAAACGAGCGATCGTATAACATTTTGGTTTGCAGTTGTGGGTAGAGCATTTAAATACCTTTCTTTTGATGTGCATTTTGATTGGGTGGGAAATAGTTTTGAAAATACTACTTTTTCGGCAAGGGTTAGCCCACGATTTTCTCGAAAAACTGAAAAAAAAATCATTTTTGTGATTTATGCATCAATTGAAAGGTGGGTCGATGGTCTGTATTTTAGTGAAAACCGCATCATGTTTGGAGGCTTGGTTGAGGAAATAGAGCAACCGAAAGATAATTTGTGATGAGCTGGGTCGAAATTCTGTAATTTTACTTTTTGACTAATTTTTCGGAAACGAGCGATCGTATAACATTTTGGTTTGCAGTTGTGGGTAGAGCATTTAAATACCTTTCTTTTGATGTGCATTTTGATTGGGTGGGAAATAGTTTTGAAAATACTACTTTTTTCGGCAAGGGTTAGCCCACGATTTTCTCGAAAAACTGAAAAAAAATCATTTTTGAGATTTATGCATCAATTGAAAGGTGGGTCGATGCTCTGTATTTTAGTGAAAACCGCATCATGTTTGGAGGCTTGGTTGAGGAAATAGAGCAACCGAAAGATAATTTGTGATGAGCTGGGTCGAAATTCTGTAATTTTACTTTTTGACTAATTTTCCGGAAAAGAGAGATCGTATAACATTTTGGTTTGCAGTTGTGGGTAGAGCATTTAAATACCTTTCTTTTGATGTGCATTTTGATTGGGTGGGAAATAGATTTGAAAATACTACTTTTTTCGGCAAGGGTTAGCCCACGATTTTCTCGAAAAACTGAAAAAAAATCATTTTTGTGATTTATGCATCAATTGAAAGGTGGGTCGATGCTCTGTATTTTAGTGAAAACCGCATCATGTTTGGAGGCTTGGTTGAGGAAATAGAGCAACCCGAAAGATAATTTGTGATGAGCTGGGTCGAAATTCTGTAATTTTACTTTTTGACTAATTTTTCGGAAAAGAGAGATCGTATAACATTTTGGTTTGCAGTTGTGGGTAGAGCATTTAAATACCTTTCTTTTGATGTGCATTTTGATTGGGTGGGAAATAGATTTGAAAATGCTACTTTTTCGGCAAGGGTTAGCCCACGATTTTCTCGAAAAACTGAAAAAAAATCATTTTTGTGATTTATGCATCAATTGAAAGGTGGGTCGATGCTCTGTATTTTAGTGAAAACCGCATCATGTTTGGAGGCTTGGTTGAGAAAATAGAGCAACCGAAAGATAATTTGTGATGAGCTGGGTCGAAATTCTGTAATTTTACTTTTTGACTAATTTTTCGGAAACGAGCGATCGTATAACATTTTGGTTTGCAGTTGTGGGTAGAGCATTTAAATACCTTTCTTTTGATGTGTATTTTGATTGGTTGGGAAATAATTTTGAAAATACTACTTTTTTCGGCAAGGGTTAGCCCACGATTTTCTCGAAAAACTGAAAAAAAAATCATTTTTGAGATTTATGCATCAATTGAAAGGTGGGTCGATGCTCTGTATTTTAGTGAAAACCGCATCATGTTTGGAGGATTGGTTGAGGAAGTAGAGCAACCGAAAGATAATTTGTGATGAGCTGGGTCGAAATTCTGTAATTTTACTTTTTGACTAATTTTTCGGAAAAGAGAGATCGTATAACATTTTGGTTTGCAGTTGTGGGTAGAGCATTTAAATACCTTTCTTTTGATGTGCATTTTGATTGGGTGGGAAATAGTTTTGAAAATACTACTTTTTTCGGCAAGGGTTAGCCCACGATTTTCTCGAAAAACTGAAAAAAAATCATTTTTGAGATTTATGCATCAATTGAAAGGTGGGTCGATGCTCTGTATTTTAGTGAAAACCGCATCATGTTTGGAGGCTTGGTTGAGGAAATAGAGCAACCGAAAGATAATTTGTGATGAGCTGGGTCGAAATTCTGTAATTTTACTTTTTGACTAATTTTTCGGAAACGAGAGATCGTATAACATTTTGGTTTGCAGTTGTGGGTAGAGCATTTAAATACCTTTCTTTTGATGTGTATTTTGATTGGTTGGGAAATAATTTTGAAAATACTACTTTTTTCGGCAAGGGTTAACCCACGATTTTCTCGAAAAACTGAAAAAAAAATCATTTTTGAGATTTATGCATCAATTGAAAGGTGGGTCGATGCTCTGTATTTTAGTGAAAACCGCATCATGTTTGGAGGCTTGGTTGAGGAAATAGAGCAACCGAAAGATAATTTGTGATGAGCTGGGTCGAAATTCTGTAATTTTACTTTTTGACTAATTTTTCGGAAAAGAGAGATCGTATAACATTTTGGTTTGCAGTTGTGGGTAGAGCATTTAAATACCTTTCTTTTGATGTGTATTTTGATTGGTTGGGAAATAATTTTGAAAATACTACTTTTTTCGGAGAGGGTTAACCCACGATTTTCTCGAAAAACTGAAAAAAAATCATTTTTGAGATTTATGCATCAATTGAAAGGTGGGTCGATGCTCTGTATTTTAGTGAAAACCGCATCATGTTTGGAGGCTTGGTTGAGGAAATAGAGCAACCGAAAGATAATTTGTGATGAGCTGGGTCGAAATTCTGTAATTTTACTTTTTGACTAATTTTTCGGAAAAGAGAGATCGTATAACATTTTGGTTTGCAGTTGTGGGTAGAGCATTTAAATACCTTTCTTTTGATGTGCATTTTGATTGGGTGGGAAATAGTTTTGAAAATACTACTTTTTTCGGCAAGGGTAAGCCCACGATTTTCTCGAAAAACTGAAAAAAAATCATTTTTGTGATTTATGCATCAATTGAAAGGTGGGTCGATGCTCTGTATTTTAGTGAAAACCGCATCATGTTTGGAGGCTTGGTTGAGGAAATAGAGCAACCGAAAGATAATTTGTGATGATCTGGGTCGAAATTCTGTAATTTTACTTTTTGACTAATTTTTCGGAAACGAGCGATCGTATAACATTTTGGTTTGCAGTTGTGGGTAGAGCATTTAAATACCTTTCGTTTGATGTGCATTTTGATTGGGTGGGAAATAGTTTTGAAAATACTACTTTTTTCGGCAAGGGTTAGCCCACGATTTTCTCGAAAAACTGAAAAAAAATCATTTTTGTGATTTATGCATCAATTGAAAGGTGGGTCGATGCTCTGTATCTTAGTGAAAACCGCATCATGTTTGGAGGCTTGGTTGAGAAAATAGAGCAACCGAAAGATAATTTGTGATGAGCTGGGTCGAAATTCTGTAATTTTACTTTTTGACTAATTTTTCGGAAAAGAGAGATCGTATAACATTTTGGTTTGCAGTTGTGGGTAGAGCATTTAAATACCTTTCTTTTGATGTGTATTTTGATTGGTTGGGAAATAATTTTGAAAATACTACTTTTTTCGGCAAGGGTTAGCCCACGATTTTCTCGAAAAACTGAAAAAAAATCATTTTTGTGATTTATGCATCAATTGAAAGGTGGGTCGATGCTCTGTATTTTAGTGAAAACCGCATCATGTTTGGAGGCTTGGTTGAGGAAATAGAGCAACCGAAAGATAATTTGTGATGAGCTGGGTCGAAATTCTGTAATTTTACTTTTTGACTAATTTTTCGGAAACAAGCGATCGTATAACATTTTGGTTTGCAGTTGTGGGTAGAGCATTTAAATACCTTTCTTTTGATGTGTATTTTGATTGGTTGGGAAATAATTTTGAAAATACTACTTTTTTCGGCAAGGGTTAGCCCACGATTTTCTCGAAAAACTGAAAAAAAATCATTTTTGTGATTTATGCATCAATTGAAAGCTGGGTCGATGCTCTGTATTTTAGTGAAAACCGCATCATGTTTGGAGGCTTGGTTGAGGAAATAGAGCAACCGAAAGAAAATTTGTGATGAGCTGGGTCGAAATTCTGTAATTTTACTTTTTGACTAATTTTTCGGAAACGAGCGATTGTATAACATTTTGGTTTGCAGTTGTGGGTAGAGCATTTAAATACCTTTCTTTTGATGTGCATTTTGATTGGGTGGAAATAGTTTTGAAAATACTACTTTTTTCGGCAAGGGTTAGCCCACGATTTTCTCGAAAAACTGAAAAAAAAATCATTTTTGTGATTTATGCATCAATTGAAAGGTGGGTCGAAGCTCTGTATTTTAGTGAAAACCGCATCATGTTTGGAGGCTTGGTTGAGGAAATAGAGCAACCGAAAGATAATTTGTGATGAGCTGGGTCGAAATTCTGTAATTTTACTTTTTGACTAATTTTTCGGAAACGAGCGATCGTATAACATTTTGGTTTGCAGTTGTGGGTAGAGCATTTAAATACCTTTCTTTTGATGTGCATTTTGATTGGGTGGGAAATAGATTTGAAAATGCTACTTTTTCGGCAATGGGTTAGCCCACGATTTTCTCGAAAAACTGAAAAAAAATCATTTTTGAGATTTATGCATCAATTGAAAGGTGGGTCGATGCTCTGTATTTTAGTGAAAACCGCATCATGTTTGGAGGCTTGGTTGAGGAAATAGAGCAACTGAAAGATTATTTGTGATGAGCTGGGTCGAAATTCTGTAATTTTACTTTTTGACTAATTTTTCGGAAACGAGCGATCGTATAACATTTTGGTTTGCAGTTGTGGGTAGAGCATTTAAATACCTTTCTTTTGATGTGCATTTTGATTGGGTGGGAAATAGATTTGAAAATGCTACTTTTTCGGCAATGGGTTAGCCCACGATTTTCTCGAAAAACTGAAAAAAAATCATTTTTGTGATTTATGCATTAATTGAAAGGTGGGTCGATGCTCTGTATTTTAGTGAAAACCGCATCATGTTTGGAGGCTTGGTTGAGGAAATAGAGCAACCGAAAGATAATTTGTGATGAGCTGGGTCGAAATTCTGTAATTTTACTTTTTGACTAATTTTTCGGAAACGAGCGATCGTATAACATTTTGGTTTGCAGTTGTGGGTAGAGCATTTAAATACCTTTCTTTTGATGTGCATTTTGATTGGGTGGGAAATAGTTTTGAAAATACTACTTTTTTCGGCAAGGGTTAGCCCACGATTTTCTCGAAAAACTGAAAAAAAATCATTTTTGTGATTTATGCATCAATTGAAAGGTGGGTCGATGCTCTGTATTTTAGTGAAAACCGCATCATGTTTGGAGGCTTGGTTGAGGAAATAGAGCAACCGAAAGATAATTTGTGATGAGCTGGGTCGAAATTCTGTAATTTTACTTTTTGACTAATTTTTCGGAAACGAGCGATCGTATAATATTTTGGTTTGCAGTTGTGGGTAGAGCATTTAAATACCTTTCTTTTGATGTGCATTTTGATTGGGTGGGAAATAGTTTTGAAAATACTACTTTTTCGGCAAGGGTTAGCCCACGATTTTCTCGAAAAACTGAAAAAAAAATCATTTTTGTGATTTATGCATCAATTGAAAGGTGGGTCGATGCTCTGTATTTTAGTGAAAACCGCATCATGTTTGGAGGCTTGGTTGAGGAAATAGAGCATCCGAAAGATAATTTGTGATTAGCTGGGTCGAAATTCTGTAATTTTAGTTTTTGACTAATTTTTCGGAAACGAGCGATTGTATAACATTTTGGTTTGCAGTTGTGGGTAGAGCATTTAAATACCTTTCTTTTGATGTGCATTTTGATTGGGTGGGAAATAGTTTTGAAAATACTACTTTTTCGGCAATGGGTTAGCCCACGATTTTCTCGAAAAACTGAAAAAAAATCATTTTTGAGATTTATGCATCAATTGAAAGGTGGGTCGATGCTCTGTATTTTAGTGAAAACCGCATCATGTTTGGAGGCTTGGTTGAGGAAATAGAGCAACCGAAAGATAATTTGTGATGAGCTGGGTCGAAATTCTGTAATTTTACTTTTTGACTAATGTTTCGGAAACGAGCGATCGTATAACATTTTGGTTTGCAGTTGTGGGTAGAGCATTTAAATACCTTTCTTTTGATGTGCATTTTGATTGGGTGGGAAATAGTTTTGAAAATACTACTTTTTCGGCAATGGGTTAGCCCACGATTTTCTCGAAAAACTGAAAAAAAATCATTTTTGTGATTTATGCATCAATTGAAAGGTGGGTCGATGCTCTGTATTCTGTAATTTTACTTTTTGACTAATTTTTCGGAAACGAGCGATTGTATAACATTTTGGTTTGCAGTTGTGGGTAGAGCATTTAAATACCTTTCTTTTGATGTGCATTTTGATTGGGTGGGAGATAGTTTTGAAAATACTACTTTTTCGGCAATGGGTTAGCCCACGATTTTCTCGAAAAACTGAAAAAAAATCATTTTTGAGATTTATGCATCAATTGAAAGGTGGGTCGATGCTCTGTATTTTAGTGAAAACCGACCGAAAGATAATTTGTGATGAGCTGGGTCGAAATTCTGTAATTTTACTTTTTGACTAATTTTTCGGAAACGAGCGATCGTATAACATTTTGGTTTGCAGTTGTGGGTAGAGCATTTAAATACCTTTCTTTTGATGTGCATTTTGATTGGTGGGAAATAGTTTTGAAAATACTACTTTTTTCGGCAAGGGTTAGCCCACGATTTTCTCGAAAAACTGAAAAAAAAATCATTTTTGAGATTTATGCATCAATTGAAAGGTGGGTCGATGCTCTGTATTTTAGTGAAAACCGCATCATGTTTGGAGGCTTGGTTGAGGAAATAGAGCAACCGAAAGATAATTTGTGATGAGCTGGGTCGAAATTCTGTAATTTTACTTTTTGACTAATTTTTCGGAAACAAGCGATCGTATAACATTTTGGTTTGCAGATGTGGGTAGAGCATTTAAATACCTTTCTTTTGATGTGCATTTTGATTGGGTGGGAAATAGTTTTGAAAATACTACTTTTTTCGGCAAGGGTTAGCCCACGATTTTCTCGAAAAACTGAAAAAAAAATCATTTTTGTGATTTATGCATCAATTGAAAGGTGGGTCGATGCTCTGTATTTTAGTGAAAACCGCATCATGTTTGGAGGCTTGGTTGAGGAAATAGAGCAACCGAAAGATAATTTGTGATGAGCTGTGTCGAAATTCTGTAATTTTACTTTTTGACTAATTTTTCGGAAACGAGCGATCGTATAACATTTTGGTTTGCAGTTGTGGGTAGAGCATTTAAATACCTTTCTTTTGATGTGCATTTTGATTGGTGGGAAATAGTTTTGAAAATACTACTTTTTTCGGCAAGGGTTAGCCCACGATTTTCTCGAAAAACTGAAAAAAAATCAATTTTGTGATTTATGCATCAATTGAAAGGTGGGTCGATGCTCTGTATTTTAGTGAAAACCGCATCATGTTTGGAGGCTTGGTTGAGGAAATAGAGCAACCGAAAGATAATTTGTGATGAGCTGGGTCGAAATTCTGTAATTTTACTTTTTGACTAATTTTTCGGAAACAAGCGATCGTATAACATTTTGGTTTGCAGTTGTGGGTAGAGCATTTAAATACCTTTCTTTTGATGTGCATTTTGATTGGGTGGGAAATAGTTTTGAAAATACTACTTTTTTCGGCAAGGGTTAGCCCACGATTTTCTCGAAAAACTGAAAAAAAATCATTTTTGTGATTTATGCATCAATTGAAAGGTGGGTCGATGCTCTGTATTTTAGTGAAAACCGCATCATGTTTGGAGGCTTGGTTGAGGAAATAGAGCAACCGAAAGATAATTTGTGATGAGCTGGGTCGAAATTCTGTAATTTTACTTTTTGACTAATTTTTCGGAAACGAGCGATCGTATAACATTTTGGTTTGCAGTTGTGGGTAGAGCATTTAAATACCTTTCTTTTGATGTGCATTTTGATTGGGTGGGAAATAGTTTTGAAAATACTACTTTTTTCGGCAAGGGTTAGCCCACGATTTTCTCGAAAAACTGAAAAAAAAATCATTTTTGTGATTTATGCATCAATTGAAAGGTGGGTCGATGCTCTGTATTTTAGTGAAAACCGCATCATGTTTGGAGGCTTGGTTGAGGAAATAGAGCAACCGAAAGATAATTTGTGATGAGCTGGGTCGAAATTCTGTAATTTTACTTTTTGACTAATTTTTCGGAAACGAGCGATCGTATAACATTTTGGTTTGCAGTTGTGGGTAGAGCATTTAAATACCTTTCTTTTGATGTGCATTTTGATTGGGTGGGAAATAGTTTTGAAAATACTACTTTTTTCGGCAAGGGTTAGCCCACGATTTTCTCGAAAAACTGAAAAAAAAAATCATTTTTGTGATTTATGCATCAATTGAAAGGTGGGTCGATGCTCTGTATTTTAGTGAAAACCGCATCATGTTTGGAGGCTTGGTTGAGGAAATGGAGCAACCGAAAGATAATTTGTGATGAGCTGGGTCGAAATTCTGTAATTTTACTTTTTGACTAATTTTTCGGAAACAAGCGATCGTATAACATTTTGGTTTGCAGATGTGGGTAGAGCATTTAAATACCTTTCTTTTGATGTGCATTTTGATTGGGTGGGAAATAGTTTTGAAAATACTACTTTTTTCGGCAAGGGTTAGCCCACGATTTTCTCGAAAAACTGAAAAAAAAATCATTTTTGTGATTTATGCATCAATTGAAAGGTGGGTCGATGCTCTGTATTTTAGTGAAAACCGCATCATGTTTGGAGGCTTGGTTGAGGAAATAGAGCAACCGAAAGATAATTTGTGATGAGCTGGGTCGAAATTCTGTAATTTTACTTTTTGACTAATTTTTCGGAAACAAGCGATCGTATAACATTTTGGTTTGCAGTTGTGGGTAGAGCATTTAAATACCTTTCTTTTGATGTGCATTTTGATTGGGTGAGAAATAGTTTTGAAAATACTACTTTTTCGGCAATGGGTTAGCCCACGATTTTCTCGAAAAACTGAAAAAAAATCATTTTTGAGATTTATGCATCAATTGAAAGGTGGGTCGATGCTCTGTATTTTAGTGAAAACCGCATCATGTTTGGAGGCTTGGTTGAGGAAATAGAGCAACCGAAAGATAATTTGTGATGAGCTGGGTCGAAATTCTGTAATTTTACTTTTTGACTAATTTTTCGGAAACGAGCGATCGTATAACATTTTGGTTTGCAGTTGTGGGTAGAGCATTTAAATACCTTTCTGTTGATGTGCATTTTGATTGGGTGGGAAATAGTTTTGAAAATACTACTTTTTTCGGCAAGGGTTAGCCCACGATTTTCTCGAAAAACTGAAAAAAAATCATTTTTGTGATTTATGCATCAATTGAAAGGTGGGTCGATGCTCTGTATTTTAGTGAAAACCGCATCATGCTTGGAGGCTTGGTTGAGGAAATAGAGCAACCGAAAGATAATTTGTGATGAGCTGGGTCGAAATTCTGTAATTTTACTTTTTGACTAATTTTTCGGAAACAAGCGATCGTATAACATTTTGGTTTGCAGTTGTGGGTAGAGCATTTAAATACCTTTCTTTTGATGTGCATTTTGATTGGGTGGGAAATAGTTTTGAAAATACTACTTTTTCGGCAATGGGTTAGCCCACGATTTTCTCGAAAAACTGAAAAAAAATCATTTTTGAGATTTATGCATCAATTGAAAGGTGGGTCGATGCTCTGTATTTTAGTGAAAACCGCATCATGTTTGGAGGCTTGGTTGAGGAAATAGAGCAACCGAAAGATAATTTGTGATGAGCTGGGTCGAAATTCTGTAATTTTACTTTTTGACTAATTTTTCGGAAACGAGCGATCGTATAACATTTTGGTTTGCAGTTGTGGGTAGAGCATTTAAATACCTATCTTTTGATGTGCATTTTGATTGGATGGGAAATAGTTTTGAAAATACTACTTTTTTCGGCAATGGGTTAGCCCACGATTTTCTCGAAAAACTGAAGAAAAAAATCATTTTTGAGATTTATGCATCAATTGAAAGGTGGGTCGATGCTCTGTATTTTAGTGAAAACCGCATCATGTTTGGAGGCTTGGTTGAGGAAATAGAGCAACCGAAAGATAATTTGTGATGAGCTGGGTCGAAATTCTGTAATTTTACTTTTTGACTAATTTTTCGGAAACAAGCGATCGTATAACATTTTGGTTTGCAGTTGTGGGTAGAGCATTTAAATACCTTTCTTTTGATGTGCATTTTGATTGGGTGGGAAATAGTTTTGAAAATACTACTTTTTTCGGCAAGGGTTAGCCCACGATTTTCTCGAAAAACTGAAAAAAAATCTTTTTGTGATTTATGCATCAATTGAAAGGTGGGTCGATGCTCTGTATTTTAGTGAAAACCGCATCATGTTTGGAGGCTTGGTTGAGGAAATAGAGCAACCGAAAGATAATTTGTGATGAGCTGGGTCGAAATTCTGTAATTTTACTTTTTGACTAATTTTTCGGAAACGAGCGATCGTATAACATTTTGGTTTGCAGTTGTGGGTAGAGCATTTAAATACCTTTCTTTTGATGTGCATTTTGATTGGGTGGGAAATAGATTTGAAAATGCTACTTTTTCGGCAATGGGTTAGCCCACGATTTTCTCGAAAAACTGAAAAAAATCATTTTTGTGATTTATGCATCAATTGAAAGGTGGGTCGATGCTCTGTATTTTAGTGAATGTTTGGAGGCTTGGTTGAGGAAATAGAGCAACCGAAAGATAATTTGTGATGAGCTGGGTCGAAATTCTGTAATTTTACTTTTTGACTAATTTTTCGGAAACGAGCGATTGTATAACATTTTGGTTTGCAGTTGTGGGTAGAGCATTTAAATACCTTTCTTTTGATGTGCATTTTGATTGGGTGGGAAATAGTTTTGAAAATACTACTTTTTTCGGCAAGGGTTAGCCCACGATTTTCTCGAAAAACTGAAAAAAAATCATTTTTGTGATTTATGCATCAATTGAAAGGTGGGTCGATGCTCTGTATTTAAGTGAAAACTGCATCATGTTTGGAGGCTTGGTTGAGGAAATAGAGCAACCGAAAGATAATTTGTGATGAGCTGGGTCGAAATTCTGTAATTTTACTTTTTGACTAATTTTTCGGAAACGAGCGATCGTATAATATTTTGGTTTGCAGTTGTGGGTAGAGCATTTAAATACCTTTCTTTTGATGTGCATTTTGATTGGGTGGGAAATAGTTTTGAAAATACTACTTTTTTCGGCAAGGGTTAGCCCACGATTTTCTCGAAAAACTGAAAAAAATCATTTTTGTGATTTATGCATCAATTGAAAGGTGGGTCGATGCTCTGTATTTTAGTGAAAACCGCATCATGTTTGGAGGCTTGTTTGAGTAAATAGAGCAACCGAAAGATAATTTGTGATGAGCTGGGTCGAAATTCTGTAATTTTACTTTTTGACTAATTTTTCGGAAAAGAGAGATCGTATAACATTTTGGTTTGCAGTTGTGGGTAGAGCATTTAAATACCTTTCTTTTGATGTGTATTTTGATTGGGTGGGAAATAGTTTTGAAAATACTACTTTTTCGGCAATGGGTTAGCCCACGATTTTCTCGAAAAACTGAAAAAAAATCATTTTTGTGATTTATGCATCAATTGAAAGGTGGGTCGATGCTCTGTATTTTAGTGAAAACCGCATCATGTTTGGAGGCTTGGTTGAGGAAATAGAGCAACCGAAAGATAATTTGTGATGAGCTGGGTCGAAATTCTGTAATTTTACTTTTTGACTAATTTTTCGGAAACGAGCGATCGTATAACATTTTGGTTTGCAGTTGTGGGTAGAGCATTTAAATACCTTACTTTTGATGTGTATTTTGATTGGGTGGGAAATAGTTTTTAAAATACTACTTTTTTCGGCAAGGGTTAGCCCACGATTTTCTCGAAAAACTGAAAAAAAATCATTTTTGAGATTTATGCATCAATTGAAAGGTGGGTCGATGCTCTGTATTTTAGTGAAAACCGCATCATGTTTGGAGGCTTGGTTGAGGAAATAGAGCAACCGAAAGATAATTTGTGATGAGCTGGGTCGAAATTCTGTAATTTTACTTTTTGACTAATTTTTCGGAAACAAGCGATCGTATAACATTTTGATTTGCAGTTGTGGGTAGAGCATTTAAATACCTTTCTTTTGATGTGCATTTTGATTGGGTGGGAAATAGTTTTGAAAATACTACTTTTTTCGGCAAGGGTTAGCCCACGATTTTCTCGAAAAACTGAAAAAAAAAATCATTTTTGATATTTATGCATCAATTAAAAGGTGGGTCGATGCTCTGTATTTTAGTGAAAACCGCATCATGTTTGGAGGGTTGGTTGGGGAAATAGAGCAACCGAAAGATAATTTGTGATGAGCTGGGTCGAAATTCTGTAATTTTACTTTTTGACTAATTTTTCGGAAACGAGCGATCGTATAACATTTTGGTTTGCAGTTGTGGGTAGAGCATTTAAATACCTTTCTTTTGATGTGCATTTTGATTGGGTGGGAAATAGATTTGAAAATGCTACTTTTTCGGCAATGGGTTAGCCCACGATTTTCTCGAAAAACTGAAAAAAAATCATTTTTGTGATTTATGCATCAATTGAAAGGTGGGTCGATGCTCTGTATTTTAGTGAAAACCGCATCATGTTTGGAGGCTTGGTTGAGGAAATAGAGCAACCGAAAGATAATTTGTGATGAGCTGGGTCGAAATTCTGTAATTTTACTTTTTGACTAATTTTTCGGAAACGAGCGATCGTATAACATTTTGGTTTGCAGTTGTGGGTAGAGCATTTAAATACCTTTCTTTTGATGTGTATTTTGATTGGTTGGGAAATAATTTTGAAAATACTACTTTTTTCGGCAAGGGTTAGCCCACGATTTTCTCGAAAAACTGAAAAAAAATCATTTTTGTGATTTATGCATCAATTGAAAGGTGGGTCGATGCTCTGTATTTTAGTGAAAACCGCATCATGTTTGGAGGCTTGGTTGAGGAAATAGAGCAACCGAAAGATAATTTGTGATGAGCTGGGTCGAAATTCTGTAATTTTACTTTTTGACTAATTTTTCGGAAACGAGCGATCGTATAACATTTTGGTTTGCAGTTGTGGGTAGAGCATTTAAATACCTTTCTGTTGATGTGCATTTTGATTGGGTGGGAAATAGTTTTGAAAATACTACTTTTTTCGGCAAGGGTTAGCCCACGATTTTCTCGAAAAACTGAAAAAAAATCATTTTTGTGATTTATGCATCAATTGAAAGGTGGGTCGATGCTCTGTATTTTAGTGAAAACCGCATCATGTTTGGAGGCTTGGTTGAGGAAATAGAGCAACCGAAAGATAATTTGTGATGAGCTGGGTCGAAATTCTGTAATTTTACTTTTTGACTAATTTTTCGGAAACGAGCGATCGTATAACATTTTGGTTTGCAGTTGTGGGTAGAGCATTTAAATACCTTTCTTTTGATGTGCATTTTGATTGGGTGGGAAATAGTTTTGAAAATACTACTTTTTTCGGCAAGGGTTAGCCCACGATTTTCTCGAAAAACTGAAAAAAAATCATTTTTGTGATTTATGCATCAATTGAAAGGTGGGTCGATGCTCTGTATTTAAGTGAAAACTGCATCATGTTTGGAGGCTTGGTTGAGGAAATAGAGCAACCGAAAGATAATTTGTGATGAGCTGGGTCGAAATTCTGTAATTTTACTTTTTGACTAATTTTTCGGAAACGAGCGATCGTATAATATTTTGGTTTGCAGTTGTGGGTAGAGCATTTAAATACCTTTCTTTTGATGTGCATTTTGATTGGGTGGGAAATAGTTTTGAAAATACTACTTTTTTCGGCAAGGGTTAGCCCACGATTTTCTCGAAAAACTGAAAAAAAATCATTTTTGTGATTTATGCATCAATTGAAAGGTGGGTCGATGCTCTGTATTTTAGTGAAAACCGCATCATGTTTGGAGGCTTGTTTGAGTAAATAGAGCAACCGAAAGATAATTTGTGATGAGCTGGGTCGAAATTCTGTAATTTTACTTTTTGACTAATTTTTCGGAAAAGAGAGATCGTATAACATTTTGGTTTGCAGTTGTGGGTAGAGCATTTAAATACCTTTCTTTTGATGTGTATTTTGATTGGGTGGGAAATAGTTTTGAAAATACTACTTTTTCGGCAATGGGTTAGCCCACGATTTTCTCGAAAAACTGAAAAAAAATCATTTTTGTGATTTATGCATCAATTGAAAGGTGGGTCGATGCTCTGTATTTTAGTGAAAACCGCATCATGTTTGGAGGCTTGGTTGAGGAAATAGAGCAACCGAAAGATAATTTGTGATGAGCTGGGTCGAAATTCTGTAATTTTACTTTTTGACTAATTTTTCGGAAACGAGCGATCGTATAACATTTTGGTTTGCAGTTGTGGGTAGAGCATTTAAATACCTTACTTTTGATGTGTATTTTGATTGGGTGGGAAATAGTTTTTAAAATACTACTTTTTTCGGCAAGGGTTAGCCCACGATTTTCTCGAAAAACTGAAAAAAAATCATTTTTGAGATTTATGCATCAATTGAAAGGTGGGTCGATGCTCTGTATTTTAGTGAAAACCGCATCATGTTTGGAGGCTTGGTTGAGGAAATAGAGCAACCGAAAGATAATTTGTGATGAGCTGGGTCGAAATTCTGTAATTTTACTTTCTGACTAATTTTTCGGAAACAAGCGATCGTATAACATTTTGATTTGCAGTTGTGGGTAGAGCATTTAAATACCTTTCTTTTGATGTGCATTTTGATTGGGTGGGAAATAGTTTTGAAAATACTACTTTTTTCGGCAAGGGTTAGCCCACGATTTTCTCGAAAAACTGAAAAAAAAAATCATTTTTGATATTTATGCATCAATTAAAAGGTGGGTCGATGCTCTGTATTTTAGTGAAAACCGCATCATGTTTGGAGGGTTGGTTGGGGAAATAGAGCAACCGAAAGATAATTTGTGATGAGCTGGGTCGAAATTCTGTAATTTTACTTTTTGACTAATTTTTCGGAAACGAGCGATCGTATAACATTTTGGTTTGCAGTTGTGGGTAGAGCATTTAAATACCTTTCTTTTGATGTGCATTTTGATTGGGTGGGAAATAGATTTGAAAATGCTACTTTTTCGGCAATGGGTTAGCCCACGATTTTCTCGAAAAACTGAAAAAAAATCATTTTTGTGATTTATGCATCAATTGAAAGGTGGGTCGATGCTCTGTATTTTAGTGAAAACCGCATCATGTTTGGAGGCTTGGTTGAGGAAATAGAGCAACCGAAAGATAATTTGTGATGAGCTGGGTCGAAATTCTGTAATTTTACTTTTTGACTAATTTTTCGGAAACGAGCGATCGTATAACATTTTGGTTTGCAGTTGTGGGTAGAGCATTTAAATACCTTTCTGTTGATGTGCATTTTGATTGGGTGGGAAATAGTTTTGAAAATACTACTTTTTTCGGCAAGGGTTAGCCCACGATTTTCTCGAAAAACTGAAAAAAATCATTTTTGTGATTTATGCATCAATTGAAAGGTGGGTCGATGCTCTGTATTTTAGTGAAAACCGCATCATGTTTGGAGGCTTGGTTGAGGAAATAGAGCAACCGAAAGATAATTTGTGATGAGCTGGGTCGAAATTCTGTAATTTTACTTTTTGACTAATTTTTCGGAAACGAGCGATCGTATAACATTTTGGTTTGCAGTTGTGGGTAGAGCATTTAAATACCTTTCTGTTGATGTGCATTTTGATTGGGTGGGAAATAGTTTTGAAAATACTACTTTTTTCGGCAAGGGTTAGCCCACGATTTTCTCGAAAAACTGAAAAAAAAATCATTTTTGTGATTTATGCATCAATTGAAAGGTGGGTCGATGCTCTGTATTTTAGTGAAAACCGCATCATGTTTGGAGGCTTGGTTGAGGAAATAGAGCAACCGAAAGATAATTTGTGATGAGCTGGGTCGAAATTCTGTAATTTTACTTTTTGACTAATTTTTCGGAAACAAGCGATCGTATAACATTTTGGTTTGCAGTTGTGGGTAGAGCATTTAAATACCTTTCTTTTGATGTGCATTTTGATTGGGTGGGAAATAGTTTTGAAAATACTACTTTTTTCGGCAAGGGTTAGCCCACGATTTTCTCGAAAAACTGAAAAAAAAATAATTTTTGAGATTTATGCATCAATTGAAAGGTGGGTCGATGCTCTGTATTTTAGTGAAAACCGCATCATGTTTGGAGGCTTGGTTGAGGAAATAGAGCAACCGAAAGATAATTTGTGATGAGCTGGGTCGAAATTCTGTAATTTTACTTTTTGACTAATTTTTCGGAAACGAGCGATCGTATAATATTTTGGTTTGCAGTTGTGGGTAGAGCATTTAAATACCTTTCTTTTGATGTGCATTTTGATTGGGTGGGAAATAGTTTTGAAAATACTACTTTTTTCGGCAAGGGTTAGCCCACGATTTTCTCGAAAAACTGAAAAAAATCATTTTTGTGATTTATGCATCAATTGAAAGGTGGGTCGATGCTCTGTATTTTAGTGAAAACCGCATCATGTTTGGAGGCTTGTTTGAGTAAATAGAGCAACCGAAAGATAATTGTGATGAGCTGGGTCGAAATTCTGTAATTTTACTTTTTGACTAATTTTTCGGAAAAGAGAGATCGTATAACATTTTGGTTTGCAGTTGTGGGTAGAGCATTTAAATACCTTTCTTTGATGTGCATTTTGATTGGGTGGGAAATAGTTTTGAAAATACTACTTTTTCGGCAATGGGTTAGCCCACGATTTTCTCGAAAAACTGAAAAAAAATCATTTTTGTGATTTATGCATCAATTGAAAGGTGGGTCGATGCTCTGTATTTTAGTGAAAACCGCATCATGTTTGGAGGCTTGGTTGAGGAAATAGAGCAACCGAAAGATAATTTGTGATGAGCTGGGTCGAAATTCTGTAATTTTACTTTTTGACTAATTTTTCGGAAACGAGCGATTGTATAACATTTTGGTTTGCAGTTGTGGGTAGAGCATTTAAATACCTTTCTTTTGATGTGCATTTTGATTGGGTGGGAAATAGTTTTGAAAATACTACTTTTTTCGGCAAGGGTTAGCCCACGATTTTCTCGAAAAACTGAAAAAAAATCATTTTTGTGATTTATGCATCAATGAAAGGTGGGTCGATGCTCTGTATTTTAGTGAAAACCGCATCATGTTTGGAGGCTTGTTTGAGTAAATAGAGCAACCGATAGATAATTTGTGATGAGCTGGGTCGAAATTCTGTAATTTTACTTTTTGACTAATTTTTCGGAAAAGAGAGATCGTATAACATTTGGTTTGCAGTTGTGGGTAGAGCATTTAAATACCTTTCTTTTGATGTGCATTTTGATTGGGTGGGAAATAGTTTTGAAAATACTACTTTTTTCGGCAAGGGTTAGCCCACGATTTTCTCGAAAAACTGAAAAAAAATCATTTTTGAGATTTATGCATCAATTGAAAGGTGGGTCGATGCTCTGTATTTTAGTGAAAACCGCATCATGTTTGGAGGCTTGGTTGAGGAAATAGAGCAACCGAAAGATAATTTGTGATGAGCTGGGTCGAAATTCTGTAATTTTACTTTTTGACTAATTTTTCGGAAACGAGCGATCGTATAACATTTTGGTTTGCAGTTGTGGGTAGAGCATTTTAATACCTTTCTTTTGATGTGTATTTTGATTGGTTGGGAAATAATTTTGAAAATACTACTTTTTTCGGCAAGGGTTAGCCCACGATTTTCTCGAAAAACTGAAAAAAAATCATTTTTGTGATTTATGCATCAATTGAAAGGTGGGTCGATGCTCTGTATTTTAGTGAAAAACCGCATCATGTTTGGTGGCTTGGTTGAGGAAATAGAGCAACCGAAAGATAATTTGTGATGAGCTGGGTCGAAATTTTGTAATTTTACTTTTTGACTAATTTTTGGGAAACGAGCGATTGTATAACATTTTGGTTTGCAGTTGTGGGTAGAGCATTTAAATACCTTTCTTTTGATGTGCATTTTGATTGGGTGGGAAATAGTTTTGAAAATACAACTTTTTTCGGCAAGGGTTAGCCCACGATTTTCTCGAAAAACTGAAAAAAATCATTTTTGAGATTTATGCATCAATTGAAAGGTGGGTCGATGCTCTGTATTTTAGTGAAAACCGCATCATGTTTGGAGGCTTGGTTGAGGAAATAGAGCAACCGAAAGATAATTTGTGATGAGCTGGGTCGAAATTCTGTAATTTTACTTTTTGACTAATTTTTCGGAACGAGCGATCGTATAACATTTTGGTTTGCAGTTGTGGGTAGAGCATTTAAATACCTTTCTTTTGATGTGCATTTTGATTGGGTGGGAAATAGTTTTGAAAATACTACTTTTTTCGGCAAGGGTTAGCCCACGATTTTCTCGAAAAACTGAAAAAAAAATCATTTTTGTGATTTATGCATCAATTGAAAGATGGGTCGAAGCTCTGTATTTTAGTGAAAACCGCATTATGTTTGGAGGCTTGGTTGAGGAAATAGAGCAACCGAAAGATAATTTGTGATGAGTTGGGTCGAAATTCTGTAATTTTACTTTTTGACTAATTTTTCGGAAACGAGCGATCGTATAACATTTTGGTTTGCAGTTGTGGGTAGAGCATTTAAATACATTTCTTTTGATGTGCATTTTGATTGGGCGGGAAATAGTTTTGAAAATACTACTTTTTTCGGCAAGGTTTAGCCCACGATTTTCTCGAAAAACTGAAAAAAAAATCATTTTTGAGATTTATGCATCAATTGAAAGGTGGGTCGATGCTCTGTATTTTAGTGAAAACCGCATCATGTTTGGAGGCTTGGTTGAGGAAATAGAGCAACCGAAAGATAATTTGTGATGAGCTGGGTCGAAATTCTGTAATTTTACTTTTTGACTAATTTTTTGGAAACGAGCGATTGTATAAAATTTTGGTTGCAGTTGTGGGTAGAGCATTTTAATACCTTTCTTTTGATGTGCATTTTGATTGGGTGGGAAATAGTTTTGAAAATACTACTTTTTTCGGCAATGGGTTAGCCCACGATTTTCTCGAAAAACTGAAAAAAAATCATTTTTGTGATTTATGCATCAATTGAAAGGTGGGTCAATGCTCTGTATTTTAGTGAAAACCGCATCATGTTTGGAGGCTTGGTTGAGGAAATAGAGCAACCGAAAGATAATTTGTGATGAGCTGGGTCGAAATTCTGTAATTTTACTTTTTGACTAATTTTTCGGAAACGAGCGATCGTATAACATTTTGGTTTGCAGTTGTGGGTAGAGCATTTAAATACCTTTCTTTTGATGTGCATTTTGATTGGGTGGGAAATAGTTTTGAAAATACTACTTTTTTCGGCAAGGGTTAGCCCACGATTTTCTCGAAAAACTGAAAAAAAATCATTTTTGTGATTTATGCATCAATTGAAAGGTGGGTCGATGCTCTGTATTTTAGTGAAAACCGCATCATGTTTGGGAGGCTTGGTTGAGGAAATAGAGCAACCGAAAGATAATTTTGTGATGAGTTGGGTCGAAATTCTGTAATTTTACTTTTTGACTAATTTTCGGAAACGAGCGATCGTATAACATTTTGGTTTGCAGTTGTGGGTAGAGCATTTAAATACATTTCTTTTGATGTGCATTTTGATTGGGTGGGAAATAGTTTTGAAAATACTACTTTTTTCGGCAAGGGTTAGCCCACGATTTTCTCGAAAAACTGAAAAAAAATCATTTTGTGATTTATGCATCAATTGAAAGGTGGGTCGATGCTCTGTATTTTAGTGAAAACCGCATCATGTTTGGAGGCTTGTTTGAGTAAATAGAGCAACCGAAAGATAATTTGTGATGAGCTGGGTCGAAATTCTGTAATTTTACTTTTTGACTAATTTTTCGGAAAAGAGAGATCGTATAACATTTTGGTTTGCAGTTGTGGGTAGAGCATTTAAATACCTTTCTTTTGATGTGCATTTTGATTGGGTGGGAAATAGTTTTGAAAATACTACTTTTTTCGGCAAGGGTTAGCCCACGATTTTCTCGAAAAACTGAAAAAAAATCATTTTTGTGATTTATGCATCAATTGAAAGGTGGGTCGATGCTCTGTATTTTAGTGAAAACCGCATCATGTTTGGAGGCTTGGTTGAGGAAATAGAGCAACCGAAAGATAATTTGTGATGAGCTGGGTCGAAATTCTGTAATTTTACTTTTTGACTAATTTTTTCGGAAACGAGCGATCGTATAACATTTTGGTTTGCAGTTTGTGGGTAGAGCATTTAAAAACTTTTCTTTTGATGTGCATTTTGATTGGGTGGGAAATAGATTTGAAAATGCTACTTTTTCGGCAATGGGTTAGCCCACGATTTTCTCGAAAAACTGAAAAAAAATCATTTTTGTGATTTATGCATCAATTGAAAGGTGGGTCGATCCTCTGTATTTTAGTGAATGTTTGGAGGCTTGGTTGATTAAATAGAGCAACCGAAAGATAATTTGTGATGAGCTGGGTCGAAATTCTGTAATTTTATTTTTTGACTAATTTTCGGAAACGAGCGATCGTATAACATTTTGGTTTGCAGTTGTGGGTAGAGCATTTAAATACCTTTCTTTTGATGTGCATTTTGATTGGGTTTGAAATAGTTTTGAAAATACTACTTTTTTCGGCAAGGGTTAGCCCACGATTTTCTCGAAAAACTGAAAAAAAATCATTTTTGAGATTCATGCATCAATTGAAAGGTGGGTCGATGCTCTGTATTTTAGTGAAAACCGCATCATGTTTGGAGGCTTGGTTGAGGAAATAGAGCAACCGAAAGATAATTTGTGATGAGCTGGGTCGAAATTCTGTAATTTTACTTTTTGACTAATTTTTCGGAAACGAGCGATCGTATAACATTTTGGTTTGCAGTTGTGGGTAAAGCATTTAAATACCTTTCTTTTGATGTGCATTTTGATTGGGTGGGAAATAGTTTTGAAAATACTACTTTTTTTCGGCAAGGGTTAGCCCACGATTTTCTCGAAAAACTGAAAAAAAATCATTTTTGAGATTTTACATCAATTGAAAGGTGGGTCGATGCTCTGTATTTTAGTGAAAACCGCATCATGTTTGGAGGCTTGGTTGAGGAAATAGAGCAACCGAAAGATAATTTGTGATGAGCTGGGTCGAAATTCTGTAATTTTACTTTTTGACTAATTTTTCGGAAACGAGCGATCGTATAATATTTTGGTTTGCAGTTGTGGGTAGAGCATTTAAATACCTTTCTTTTGATGTGCATTTTGATTGGGTGGAAATAGTTTTGAAAATACTACTTTTTTCGGCAAGGGTTAGCCCACGATTTTCTCGAAAAACTGAAAAAAATCATTTTTGTGATTTATGCATCAATTGAAAGGTGGGTCGATGCTCTGTATTTTAGTGAAAACCGCATCATGTTTGGAGGCTTGTTTGAGTAAATAGAGGCAACCGAAAGATAATTTGTGATGAGCTGGGTCGAAATTCTGTAATTTTACTTTTTGACTAATTTTTCGGAAAAGAGAGATCGTATAACATTTTGGTTTGCAGTTGTGGGTAGAGCATTTAAATACCTTTCTTTTGATGTGCATTTTGATTGGGTGGGAAATAGTTTTGAAAATACTACTTTTTCGGCAAGGGTTAGCCCACGATTTTCTCGAAAAACTGAAAAAAAATCATTTTTGTGATTTTATGCATCAATTGAAAGGTGGGTCGATGCTCTGTATTTTAGTGAAAACCGCATCATGTTTGGAGGCTTGGTTGAGGAAATAGAGCAACCGAAAGATAATTTGTGATGAGCTGGGTCGAAATTCTGTAATTTTTACTTTTTGACTAATTTTTCGGAAACGAGCGATCGTATAACATTTTGGTTTGCAGTTGTGGGTAGAGCATTTAAATACCTTTCTTTTGATGTGCATTTTGATTGGGTGGGAAATAGTTTTGAAAATACTACTTTTTTCGGCAAGGGTTAGCCCACGTTTTTCCGAAAAACTGAAAAAAAATCATTTTTGTGATTTATGCATCAATTGAAAGGTGGGTCGATGCTCTGTATTTTAGTGAAAACCGCATCATGTTTGGAGGCTTGGTTGAGGAAATAGAGCAACCGAAAGATAATTTGTGATGAGCTGGGTCGAAATTCTGTAATTTTACTTTTTGACTAATTTTTCGGAAACGAGCGATCGTATAACATTTTGGTTTGCAGTTGTGGGTAGAGCATTTAAATACCTTTCTTTTGATGTGCATTTTGATTGGGTGGGAAATAGATTTGAAAATGCTACTTTTTCGGCAATGGGTTAGCCCACGATTTTCTCGAAAAACTGAACAAAAATCATTTTTGTGATTTATGCATCAATTGAAAGGTGGGTCGATGCTCTGTATTTTAGTGAATGTTTGGAGGCTTGGTTGAGGAAATAGAGCAACCGAAAGATAATTTGTGATGAGCTGGGTCGAAATTCTGTAATTTTACTTTTTGACTAATTTTTCGGAACGAGCGATTGTATAACATTTTGGTTTGCAGTTGTGGGTAGAGCATTTAAATACCTTTCTTTTGATGTGCATTTTGATTGGGTGGGAAATAGTTTTGAAAATACTACTTTTTTCGGCAAGGGTTAGCCCACGATTTTCTAGAAAAACTGAAAAAAAAATCATTTTTGTGATTTATGCATCAATTGAAAGATGGGTCGAAGCTCTGTATTTTAGTGAAAACCGCATCATGTTTGGAGGCTTGGTTGAGGAAATAGAGCAACCGAAAGATAATTTGTGATGAGCTGGGTCGAAATTCTGTAATTTTACTTTTTGACTAATTTTTCGGAAACGAGCGATCGTATAACATTTTGGTTTGCAGTTGTGGGTAGAGCATTTAAATACCTTTCTTTTGATGTGCATTTTGATTGGGTGGGAAATAGTTTTGAAAATACTACTTTTTTCGGCAAGGGTTAGCCCACGATTTTCTCGAAAAACTGAAAAAAAAATCATTTTTGTGATTTATGCATCAATTGAAAGGTGGGTCGATGCTCTGTATTTTAGTGAAAAACCGCATCATGTTTGGAGGCTTGGTTGAGGAAATAGAGCAACCGAAAGATAATTTGTGATGAGTTGGGTCGAAATTCTGTAATTTTACTTTTTGACTAATTTTTCGGAAACGAGCGATCGTATAACATTTTGGTTTGCAGTTGTGGGTAGAGCATTTAAATACCTTTCTTTTGATGTGCATTTTGATTGTGTGGGAAATAGTTTTGAAAATACTACTTTTTTCGGCAAGGGTTAGCCCACGATTTTCTCGAAAAACTGAAAAAAAAATCATTTTTGAGATTTATGCATCAATTGAAAGGTGGGTCGATGCTCTGTATTTTAGTGAAAACCGCATCATGTTTGGAGGCTTGGTTGAGGAAATAGAGCAACCGAAAGATAATTTGTGAAGAGCTGGGTCGAAATTCTGTAATTTTACTTTTTGACTAATTTTTCGGAAACGAGCGATTGTATAACATTTTGGTTTGCAGTTGTGGGTAGAGCATTTAAATACCTTTCTTTTGATGTGCATTTTGATTGGGTGGGAAATAGTTTTGAAAATACTACTTTTTTCGGCAAGGGTTAGCCCACGATTTTCTCGAAAAACTGAAAAAAAATCATTTTTGTGATTTATGCATCAATTGAAAGGTGGGTCGATGCTCTGTATTTTAGTGAAAACCGCATCATGTTTGGAGGCTTGGTTGAGGAAATAGAGCAACCGAAAGATAATTTGTGATGAGCTGGGTCGAAATTCTGTAATTTTACTTTTTGACTAATTTTTCGGAAACGAGCGATTGTATAACATTTTGGTTTGCAGTTGTAGGTAGAGCATTTAAATACATTTCTTTTGATGTGCATTTTGATTGGGTGGGAAATAGATTTGAAAATGCTACTTTTTCGGCAATGGGTTAGCCCACGATTTTCTCGAAAAACTGAAAAAAAAATCATTTTTGTGATTTATGCATCAATTGAAAGGTGGGTCGATGCTCTGTATTTTAGTGAAAACCGCATCATGTTTGGAGGCTTGGTTGAGGAAATAGAGCAACCGAAAGATAATTTGTGATGAGCTGGGTCGAAATTCTGTAATTTTACTTTTTGACTAATTTTTCGGAAACAAGCGATCGTATAATATTTTGGTTTGCAGTTGTGGGTAGAGCATTTAAATACCTTTCTTTTGATGTGCATTTTGATTGGGTGGGAAAAAGTTTTGAAAATACTACTTTTTTCGGCAAAGGTTAGCCCACGATTTTCTCGAAAAACTGAAAAAAAAATCATTTTTGTGATTTATGCATCAATTGAAAGGTGGGTCGATGCTCTGTATTTTAGTGAAAACCGCATCATGTTTGGAGGCTTGGTTGAGGAAATAGAGCAACCGAAAGATAATTTGTGATGAGCTGGGTCGAAATTCTGTAATTTTACTTTTTGACTAATTTTTCGGAAACGAGCGATCGTATAACATTTTGGTTTGCAGTTGTGGGTAGA